>NC_053028.1:554147525-554447525 GCF_003073215.2 Triticum urartu | reverse complement strand
GAAAATCGGAGGGCGGAGGGCGCAGAGATCGCTGCCGATGCCCCCCGAACTCTTGACGAGCATATCCTGAGCATCGAGGCTCGCCTTCGGCCAGCTCACCGGATGCTGCGCCGGCTTTAGTGCATCGGTGCCCAGGCGATTGCCGCCCTGTGGCCGGATATGCAGGCTCCGCGCACCCCCAGCCTGACGGCCAACTGGCTGGAGGTCGTTGCTGGTCGTCTTGAGGCCTGGAAGGGCTCTTCGGCCCGGGCTGGAGCGCGCCGGGCCTTGGAGTTCGTCAAGGCGTGGTACCCGGGGCTGGATCTAGATTGGTTGGCCATGCTCCGGTCGGAGGCCCAGCCGGAGCTGGCGGCTGCGGAAGACGCCCTCGTCAAACGTGCCGCGGCGATCGCCGAGTACACTGACACCAGCATCTTCGTCCCCGAGCGGTCTGAAGACGGCGAGGAGGTCCCGCCGGAGTGGTTTGGGATGAACCCTGACTACGGCGAAGACTCGGCGGAGGTGATCGGCTCCAGCGTCGAGGAGGAGGACGAGGCGGAGGATGAGGGCGAGGTGGAGACACCAGAAGACGGAGCAGACGGCCAGCCTCGGCCCGACCGCGCCTCCAGCAATGAGCCGCGTGCGACCGACCCGACTGCTGCCGGAGGCGATCAAGCCGAGACTAGCCGGCCGACCGCCCCGACACCTGACGCTGGCGCCTCCTCCGACCCCCCGAATCCGTCTGCCGCCTCCTGAGCTGCCGCTGTGTCTTTTGTTTTATCTGCTTCAGTAGTCTTTTGAAGAACTTGTTAATTCGCACAATTCCACCCGCGGGGTGTATTTTGGACCTCTACTCGACAATTCGGCCAAGGGCCTATGTTATGTAAATATATATCTATCTTTTCTTGCTCATTGTTCTTTTGGCTGTTTTCCTTTGCCGCTTTCTCTTAGTTGCCTGCCTTGCCAATCGGGCAGCCGCTCTGCGGACTGTCGCTGGATCAAGTGCCAGGCTACTTTGGGAAGCAAGTACTTAGCCGTTTCGAGATTGTTTGAGCAATTTGGATAGAAGACGGCAATCCGACTATCCGAGAGTCGGTTTGTGAGAAAAGCTGGAAGCCGTCTTGAGCTATGTTTTATGCTTTGAGTCCTTAGCCATTTTTCATGCGAGCACCCATTCTACCCTACCTCTGCCCACTATACAGTCGCTCTGCGAGCTGTGGCTTCTGACAGAAGACGGCTTAGGCGTTTACACACTACTTGTCCGACTGCAGGAAGCATTTCATAGTGCAAGGCGGCAAGTCCCCGAGCCGACTTGTTGAGCCTGGTGCCAAGTGGCATGACAAAGAGTAACATACTTGTAGGCATAATTTTTATCATATAGACAAAAGAGGGCAGTCCCCGAGCTCGTCTTGGGGGGCCCGAAGTCTTGATACTTAAATACAAAAGGTAGCGTGATACATACTGCATCAACTATAAAATCTTCGGAGGAGATTTGCATTCCATGGCCGCTCTGTCTCCTTGCTAGATTCACCCCTCTTGCGTGCTCGGGGCTTCTGAGCGTCGATTAGGTAGTAGGAGTCGTTGCCCAGTACTTTGCTGATGATGAAAGGGCCTTCCCAAGGCGCCGATAACTTGTGCTGGCCGGCTGTTCGCTGGATCAGCCGGAGCACAAGGTCGCCTTCCTGGAAAGATCTTGGCCCGACCTTCCTGTTGTGGTATCGGCGCAGGCTCTGCTGGTAGATGCTGGACCGGCTGAGTGCCAATAGCCGGCCCTCTTCCAGCAGATCGACGTCGTCTTGCCGTGCTTCTTCTGCTTCCTCCTCGGTGTACATGGTGACTCGTGGGAAGTCGAACTCTATGTTTGTTGGGATGACGGCTTCGACACCATAGACGAGGAAGAAGGGCGTGAAGCCGGTTGACTTGTTTGGAGTCGTGCGCAGACTCCAGAGGACGGCTGGCAGCTCGTCGAGCCAGCAGCCAGCCGAGTGCTCTAGAGGCTCGATCAACCGAGGCTTGATGCCGGACAGGATGAGGCCGTTTGCTCGCTCCACTTGGCCGTTTGACTACGGATGGGCGACGGACGCTAGGTCCAGTCGGATGCCCTGTGTTGCGCAGAAACGGGCCAAGGCGCCTTTGGCAAAATTTGTGCCGTTGTCGGTGATGATGCTGTGTGGTATGCCGTACCGAATTATGATATCGGTGATGAAGGTCACGGCAGTCGGACCGTTCAGTTTCTTGATTGGCTTCACTTCCACCCACTTGGTGAACTTGTCTACTACGACAAGTAGGTGAGTTAAACCACCTCGTGCTGTCTTGAATGGTCCCACCATGTCTAGACCCCAAACTGCGAAAGGCCAGGCAATGGGGATGGTCTTGAGCGCTGAAGCCGGCTGGTGCGGCTTGGAGCTGAACTTCTGTCACCCTTTGCATTTTTGGACCAACTCCTTGGCCTCTTCCAAGGCAGTCGGCCAGAAGAAACCGTGCCGAAAGGCTTTGGCGACGAGTGCTCTTGAAGCCGCATGGTGGCCCCATTCGCCTTGACAGATGTCTTTGAGGATCACCTGGCCTTGTTCTGGCTCTACGCAGTGCTGATAGACACCAGCGACACTGCACCTGACCAGCTCTCTGTTGATTATGGTATAGGCTGCCACTCGGCATTGTACTTGCCGAGCTGAGGTCTCATCAGTTGGTAGCTCTTTGTTCACCAGGAATTTGAGGATGGGCTGGGCCCATGAGGGTGCTGCTATTTCTTCGACTACCAGAATTGCGACTTGGATGAGGGCGGCTGGGCTGGGAGGCGGCGGGTTGGAGTCAATAGCCGCTTGCTGGGTTGATGAAGTCCCCAGGCCGACTGGCGCGGTCCTTGGGCCGAGTTCTGGAATCTTTGAGTCCGCCACCGCAGTCCCCGGGCCGGGCTCAACCGTGGCGGCCTTGGAGTCATCCGCCAAAGTCCCCGTTCCGACTGCCGGAGCTCTGGAGTCGGATCCGCCGTCTTCGGGAGGAGTCGGCACAAAAATGGAGTCTGATTCTGGTGAAGGCTTGATAGACGGCTTGAGGAGGCGTTGAAGGGCGACGCCAGAGGGTATTGCTTGGCGGGTAGAGCCGATTCGGGCCAAGGCGTCTGCTTGGTCGTTGTCATTTCTTGGCACATGGAGGAACTCGCACCCTTCGAAATACCCGTTGAGTTGCTGCACGAGGAAACGATAGCTCGCCATGTTTGCGTCCTTCGCGTCCCAGTCGCCAGATGACTGCTGGACCACTAAGTCCGAGTCGCCATAGCACAAGATCCGGCGGATGCCAAGTTCTTTGGCAAGCCGGAGTTCGTGAATGAGCGCCTCGTACTCGGCAACGTTGTTGGAGGCGGCAAAATGGATTTGTAGTGCATATTTGAGCTTGTCGCCTTTAGGAGAGGTGAGGACGAC
Organism: Triticum urartu; assembly: GCF_003073215.2. Taxonomy (NCBI): domain Eukaryota; kingdom Viridiplantae; phylum Streptophyta; class Magnoliopsida; order Poales; family Poaceae; genus Triticum; species Triticum urartu. The sequence goes on along the minus strand of NC_053028.1, from coordinate 554,444,124 downwards.
GCCGACTCCCAAGCCAGTGCGCATCTTGGAGCCGTCGAAGTGCATCCGCCAATGGGTGGAGTCAGGTGCTGGAGGTAGGTACTGGGTCTCGGCCCAATCGACGAGGAAGTCGGCCAGTGCCTGTGATTTGATAGCGGTGCGGGGCTGGTAGTAGATGGTGTAGGGAGCCAACTCTATGGCCCACTTGGCCACTCGACCAGAGGCATCTCGGCTACCGATGATCTCGGCAAGCGGAGCCGTGCAGACCACTGTGATTGGATGCTCTTGAAAGTAAGGCTTCAACTTCTTGGCGGCAAAGTGCACGCCATAGCACATCTTCTGGTAGTGGGGGTAGTTCTGCTTGGAGGTCGACAGTACCTCGCTCAGGTAATATACTGGTCTCTGGACCGGTAGCGCCTTGCCTTCCTCCTTGCGCTCTACTACAATGACTGTGCTGACCACTCGGCTGGTGGCGGCGATGTACAGGAGCATAGGTTCCTTGGGAGTCGGAGCCGCCAGGACGGGTGGAGTAGTCAGCATCTTCTTCAACTGATGGAAAGCTTCGTCCGCTTTATGGTTCCACTCGAAAAAGTGGTCTTCTTCATGAGTTGGTATAAGGGGAGAGCTTTCTCGCCCAGCCGACTGATGAATCGACTGATGGACGCCAAGTAGCCGGTGAACTTCTGCACATCCAACAGTCGGCTGGGTACCTCCATTCTCTCGATGGCCTTGATTTTTACTGGGTTGCATTCTATGCCGCGTTCAGAGACCAGGAAACCTAGCAGCTGGCCGGCTGGCACTCCGAAGACACACTTCTCGGGGTTGAGCTTGATTTGGAACCGGCACAGGTTCTCAAAGGTCTCCCTGAGGTCTTCCAGCAGTGTTCCACACTTTTCCGTCTTCACCACCATGTCGTCCACGTAAACGTGGGCGTTTCTGCCGAGTTGCTTGAGGAGACACTTCTGCATGCAACGCTGAAAGGTGGCGCCGGCATTCCTCAAGCCGAACATCATGGTGAGGTAGCAGAATGCTCCAAATGGCGTGATGAAGGCGGTCTTCAATCTGTCAGCCGGGTTCAGCTTGATCTGGTGATATCCTGAGTATGCATCCAAGAAACTCAACAGCTCGCATCCGGCTGTGGAGTCTATCACCTGATCGATTCTTGGTAGAGCAAATGGGTCTTTGGGGCAGGCCTTGTTGAGACTCGTGTAGTCAATACACATTCGCCACTGCTTGTTCTTCTTTAGCACCAGGACCGGGTTTGCCAGCCACTCCGGAAAGAAAACTTCCATAATGAAGCCGGCTGCCAGGAGTCGGGCTATCTCTTCTCCGACGACTCTTCTCTTCTCTTCTGATAAGCGGCGCAGGGGCTGCCTGGCTGGCTTTGCATCAGATCGGACATGTAACTTGTGCTCGGCGAAATCCGTCGGTACACCTGGCATGTCTTTGGGAGACCATGCGAAGATGTCCCGATTCTCACGGAGGAAATCGACGAGCTCGCCTTCCTATTTTCTATCGAGGTTTGCACCTACGACCGCATACCTCTCTGGGTGCTCTGGATCCAAGGGTATCTTCTTTATCTCTTTGGCCGGTTTGAACGAACCCTCAGCTTCCGACTCCTTTGGGTCGGGCGATAACTCCGGCTGCTTGTCGGCCATCGCCACAACTCATTGAAGGAGCCGCTTCTCGGCTGCGACTACCAGGGACTCGGCCAACCGCCTGCTCTCAGCTGCGCAAGCAGACAACTTCCAGTAGTCGCCTTCCACAGTCAGAATTCCCCTGGAACTGGGCATCTTCATCTTGAGGTAAGCATAGTGGGGGACCGCCATGAATTTGGCTAAGGCGGGTCGGCCAAGTAGCGCATGGTACGGGCTCTCAAGGTCCACCACCTCAAACCAAACAGGCTCTCTTCGGAAGTGATCTTTGTCCCCAAAGAGGACGTCAATCAGGATCTTGCCGATCGGTGAGCAGGACAACCCAGGGACAATGCCGTGAAACACAGTTCGGCTGTTCTGAAGCTGTCTTTGCTTGATTCCCAACTTCTCCATGGTGTCTTTGTACAGGATATTGATGCTGCTGCCCCCGTCTATCAGAACTCGTGAGAAGTGCGTGGCCCGCTTATCCGTGGCAAAGGTGGCGTCCAGGACCAAGGCGTAGGAGCCTGGGCTCGGCATCACTTCTGGGTGGTCAGCCCTGCTCCAGCTGATGGGCTTCTCGGACCAATGCATGAACTCTGGCGTCTCTGAGGCTACTGCGTTCACCTCTTGTCGCTGCAGCCGCCTGCTGCGCTAATCATCAGCCATACTGGTGAACACCACATAGGCTCCATGCTCTTCAGGGTATTCGTCTTGTACTACGTCGACCGGCCTGACTGCCGGCTGCTGGGCGGAGGCGGAGGCGGTTGCCCAGCAGGTGGGGTGCCTGGAGGCCGTCTCCCTTGGCGATCCTGGTGAGCCAGTGGCACTTCCGGTGGTGTGATTTGACGGCTTCGCGCCGCTGTGGAACATGCAAGGTCCATCCAAGGTCTGCTCATAGGAGAAGGCCGGCAACCAGTTCGGCTTGCCGCCTTTCTGTCGCTTGGGCGGAGGCTGCTCTTCCGGCTGCTGGGCTTCAACGGCTGCGACCTGCCCGCTGCCGGAAGCCGGGTGCGGGGCCTTGCGCTTGTTGTCGCCCTGCTATTGTCGCCGGCCGGCGTGTGCCGCCGGAGTCCTTGGAGCTTGAGGAGCCACTTTGCTGGCTGTGCTGATTTGAATTTCTGCCTTCATGGAGGAGTCGACCATGGCGTACTTGTCTGCTATGATCAGCAGCTCGTTGAGGGTTTCTGGCTCGTCGCAGAGGAGCTTGTGCTTGAGGAGGGTGCCTTCTCGGCACCCGGCTGTGAAGTACTCGATGGCCTGCACCTCGTGCATGCCCTCGCAGGAGTTCCGGAGCTCTGCCCAACGTGTGAGGTAGTCGCGAGTCGACTCGTCAGGACCTTGCACACACAAGGAGAGCTGACGAGGCTTGGGAGGACGCTTGTACGTGCTGGTGAAGTTGCGGACGAACGCTTCGGTGAATTCGATCCAGCTGTTCATGCTGCGGGGCTTCAGGCTGTTCAGCCATGTCCGGGCCGTGCCCTGGAGCATGAGCGGAACGTACTTTACGGCGACTCGCTTGTTGCCGTTTCCTATGCTGACAGCCGTGGAGTAATCGACTAGCCAGTCTTCCGGCTTCACGGAGCCGGTGTACTTGGGCGTGTCTCTTGGGAGCGTGAACCCTCTGGGAAAGGGCTCGTCCCGAATGCGGGGCCCGAAACAAGGCGGACCCAGCTCGTCTTCTTCCTCCAGCGCCAGGGACCGGTGAAGTCGGTCGATCCGGAGGCGGGCGTCATTCTCTCCAACTCCCTCTCGGCGGCCAAGGCGGTCACCGAGAGTCGGGTGATCAACAGGCGGCGGGGAGACTCGCCTCTCCTTGCGGGGAGGGGGAGGCGGACAGTCGTCCCGTCGTTCCACTGCTCTCGGGCGGCCGTCTCGGTCGGGCTCTATGGTAATCCGAGTCCGACTGTGGCTGACAGCCGGCTCCTTGTTCTTTCTTCCTTGGGCACCACCAGTCGGCGTCCGAGACTGTAATGCCCTCGATGCGGCTATATCTCCCATGTGTCGAAGCACGACTTAGAGGCATAACCGTATTGAAAGAAATGTCGCAAGTGAGGCAATCTTCACACAACCCATGTAATACATAAGGGAAAAGAGATACATAGTTGGCTTACAATCGCCACTTCACACAATTACATGAATAAAAAGCATTACATCATCCAAATACAATCAGGTCCGACTACGGAACCAAAATAAAAGAAGAACCCCAAATGCGACAAGGTCCCCGATCGACCCCAACTGGGCTCCACTACTGATCAACTAGAACGAAACAACACAAAGGACAAGATCTTCATCGAGCTCCTCCTTGAGCTTGGTTGCGTCATCTGCACGGTTCAACGGCACCTGCAAACTGGTTTTGGAAGTATCTGTGAGTCACGGGGACTCAGCAATCTCGCACCCTCGCGATCAAGACTATTTAAGCTTAATGGTAAGGTAAAGGTATGAGGTGGAGCTGCAGCAAGCGACTAGCATATATGGTGGCTAACATACGCAAATGAGAGCGAGAATAGAAGGCAAAGCACGATCGAGAAACTATGATCAAGAAGTGATCCTAGAACAACCTACGTCAAGCATAACTCCAACACCGTGTTCACTTCCCGGACTCCGCCGGAAAGAGACCATCACGGTTACACACGCGGTTGATGTATTTTAAATAAGGTCAACTTCAGGTTTTCTACAACCGGACGTTAACAAATTCCCATCTGCCCATAACCGCGGGCACGGCTTTCGAAAGTTCAAATCCCTGCAGGGGTGTCCCAACTTAGCCCATCACAAGCTCTCACGGTCAACGAAGGATAAGACCTTCCCGAAGATTCCGATCAGACTCGGAATCCCGGTTCTACAAGACACTTCGACAAGTTAAAACAACCAATCCAGCAACACCGCCCGAATGTGCCGACAAATCCCGATAGGAGCTACACATATCTCGTTCTCAGGGCACACTCAGATGAGCGCTCCATACAACTAAAACCAAACCTCGAGTTTCCTCGAGGGGGCGCTGCAGAGGACTCTAGTTTGGACCAACACTCAGAGGAGCACTGGCCCAGGGGGGGGGGGGTAAAATAATGATGACCCTTGGGCTGGCCGACCCAAGGGAAAGAAAAAGGCTAGGTGGCGAATGGTAAAACCAATGTTGGGCATTGCTGGAGAAGTTTTAATTCAAGGCGAACTGTCAAGGGGTTCCCATTATTACCCAACCGCGTAAGGAACGCAAAATCCGGGAACATAACACCGATATGACGGAAACTAGGGCGGCAAGAGTGGAACAAAACACTAGGCATAAGGCCGAGCCTTCCACCCTTTACCAAGTATATGGATGCATTAATTAAATAAGGTATATTGTGATATCCCAACAAGTAAACATGTTCCAACAAGGAACAACATCTCCATGTTCCAACAAGGAACAAACTTCAATCTTCACCTACAACTAACAACGCTATAAGAGGGGCTGAGAAAAACATAGCCAAACAACGGTTTGCTAGGACAAGGTGGGTTAGAGGCTTGGTTTAACAACATGGGAGGCATGATGAGCAAGTGGTAGGTATTGCAGCATAGGCATAGCAAAAGAGCAAGCATCTAGCAAAGCAAAGATAGAAGTGATTTCGAGGGTATGATCATCTTGCCTGAAATCCCGCAAGGAAGAAGAACGAGTCCATGAAGAAGACAAACAGACGTAGACGAATGGGTCCTCACAAACACGACGTTACCGGAACCAACCCAAAGAAGCAAACACCGGAAAGGAAGCACACAACATAGTAAACAACCAACACAAGAACATGGTATGATATGCGGGATGCGGTATGCGATGCATATGCATGATTTGACAAGAGATGAATGAACCTGGCCTCAACTTGGAAATCCAAGTGTGCCACTGGAAAGATGAGATGAAATCGCTTGAAAACGATATAAAGAACGCCGGAATCGGAGTTACGGTTTGGAAATGGCAAGCGATTCAAAAATGACACCGGTCTGCGATTTACAGCAAGTGACCACCTAAATGCAACAAGATGAACATACTACAGCACTCAAACATGGAAACAAAATACATGGAAGGAATCCATTCATGATTCTTAACAAAAGATGAACATTGAGCTACGGCCAATTCATCCATTAACAGGTTCAAACAAGCATGGCAAAAGAGCAAACGGTAAACAGATTTCACACTTAGTGAAATTAACACAAGCCTGGAATTTCAGATCAGGTAGCACTCTTTGGAGCAACAAAACTATATGCTACAGGACCTGAACATGGCAAAGTAAAGCATGGCATGGATCTACTCAAAGAGCTTAACAAAAGTCTCTTAGTGACCTTGAGCCAAAAGGGATCAGAAAATACATTTGCAAGCATGTCAACATGACAAAAACATAAACAGTTTTCAGACTTAGTGAAAACTGGAGCATGCTGAAACAGATATCAAGTAGGCATGTTTACGAGCTCGATGCACTCACTACAGAGCAAGTCATGACAATCTAAGCATACAACCATCAAGAATACACATTATACAAGCTAGACATGGCAAGAACAATAACATAGCATGCACGGATCAACTACAACATCCTCGGCAAAATCGCTAACAAGTAGGCAATCTGCCCAGATTCACGAAATGACAAAAGTAGAGCTCGATTGACTCAAGCTAGGGTGCTCCATAATTGCAAACAAAGACATGGATGGATAGAGCACTACAAGATTAACAAATCATCCTTACTGATCATCCTCAAAAGAGGCACGGATCACTAGGAAACAACATGAACATATGGCATCATGAGATAAACAGACCAAGGACTTAGTGGAAATGCTGTGTCCCTGAAATCAGCATTAGCAAGTGCCCCACTTTGCAAGCTTGTGCTAGTCACCACACACATCACAAAAATACATGGGTTGCACCTCTGTATAGATGGAAAAACATATAACAAAACATATGTAGAGCACCTGGGCATATCATGCACACAATAATCATGGCAAAAATGACAAATATCTAAATGGAGCAGCAGATCTGACAATTATCTCAAGTAGCATACTTCCAACAGCATTTCGGGCATCAAGATGAACTCAAATGAAAATGATGCAATGAGATGAAATGATGTGCTCTCTGAGACGAACATTTTGATATGCTATATGCATGAATCGGAGCTACAGATGCAAAGTTATGGCATGATGAACATAGGCATATGAATCTGGGAATTTCGGGGACTTAGTGAAATATAGACCTCTCCGAGAAAGTCAACCCGGGACGGAGACGGAGCGGGATGGCGAGATCCGGATCGGGAGATGCACGTTTGGATGGATGAATGGGTGGATCTGATCAACCCCGAGTGGATCCGGCCGGGACGGGCTCCGGCGAGACGAGGCGCTCTCCGGCGACTTGGTGGCGAGGAGCCTCGGTGGCGGCGGCAGGGCCGCGCCGGCGAAGGGCGGCGCCGGCGGGAAGGAGCGGTGGCGGTGGAGAATCTGCCGGGCGGCGAGCGGGCGCCGGCGATCCCGCGCGGCGGCGGCAGTTGCCGGCCGGCGAGGCGGTGAGGTTGGAGACGGCGGCGAGCTCCCGAGGCGGCGGGGACGAGCAAGGACGCGAGGAGGCGGGCGATGGTCGCCTCGGGCAGGCGGCGGCGACGAGATGGGCTCGGGAGGCCCGATCCGGGCCCCGGTGGGCCGGGCGCGGTGCGGGAGGAGAGAGAGGGTGGCGGCGCTGACATGGCGAGACCCGATTGGTCCGGCGCGGCGGCGCGGACATGTCCGGTGGCGCGGGGGTTTTGTCCGGGCGCGAGGTAGAGGAAGGCTAGGGTTTCATCTGCGATTTTCGGGAGGGGAGCACCTATATATAGGTAGAGGGAGCTAGGAGAGTCCAAATGAGGTGCGGTTTTTGGCCACGCGTTCGTGATCGAACGCTCTAGATGATGGAGAGGGTTTCGGTGGGTTTTAGGCCAAATTGGAAGGGTGTTGGGCTGCAACACACACGAGGCCTTTTCAGTCCCTCGGTTAACCGTTGGAGCATCAAACGAAGTCCAAATGGTATGAAACTTGACAGGCGGTCTACTGGTAGTAAACCAAGGCCGCTTGGCAAGTCTCGGTCCAATCCGGAAATGTTTAATCCCCACACATGAAAAGAAGGTAGAAATGACCACCGGAGGAGAACGGAGCGCCGGAATGCAAAACGGACAATGGGGAAAATGCTCGGATGCAAGAGACGAACATGTATGCAAATGAAATGCACATGATGACATGATATGCAATGCATGACACGCAAGCAATGACAAAGCAACAACAACGAATAACTGGACGACACCTGACACAACGGTCTTGGGGTGTTACAACACTCCACCACTACGAGAGGATCTCGTCCCGAGATCTAGAATGGCACCGGAGGGAAAACGGAAGAGAAAAAGAAGAGGTAAGACTAAGTTGCTTCTTTGACGAATGAGTGAAACCAAAGAACCTTGAGAAGTTGAACAACTTGAAAGTAAGAATGCAACGGAGTAGAACAAAGTTGAAAGCACTCCGGTAGGAAAGGGGAACAAGGAAGAACAAATTCAGACAACACTCCGGTTGAAAAGGGATGAAAGACTTGATAAAATGAAAGAGTTTGAGCAAAAGGGACACAACACTCCGGTTAAATGGATAACCAAGAAAAGACACGATCCTGAGAAAACAAGAAGATGGGTTGAAGAGAGCAACATCACAGTGCCTCCGGAACAAAATTAAGAATGGAATTGGATGAACGAAGGAAAACAAGATCTCGAGGTAGCACGCTTACAACAAAAGCTAGAACGGAGTTGTTGGAAAACCAACAACGAAAAGAATACGCTTGATATGGTCTTATGGAATACATCTCAAATTATGAGGTGACATTCTGTCACTAGCGAAACAATAGATTGACTTGATATTAAGAAGGAGACGAGAAATTTATTCACCGGAAGGATAAAAGAAGAACTTGGGTCATTTATAAGCACCATAATAGCAACAATCCTTAGGGAAGGCTTTAGGTGAAATATAACCCAAGATAGCTCCAATGACGAGATTGATGGATTTAAAATATCTCATTCATGACAACATGTGAATCATGAAACATGAATTCAAATTATCGAGAATGACATAATGCCACCTCCAATGATACGGAAGAAAGAATTGCACTCCGGATTACAATATGAAGAAAGCTTGAGCTCCTTAGAAAAGAATCTCGATGAACACTTCGAGAAGGAATAAAAAATCCTTGATGGACCATTATGTAGAACCTTCAAGAAGAACTCCGATAACAAAAGGATAACAAGAAGAAAAAGAAGTTGAAAACACAAGGTGAAACCTTGTACCGATTTAGATGAATCTCCATGGTGAAATAATTGAAAAAGATTGGAACTCCGGGAAAAGAGAAGATTAACAATTGAAATCAGGAATTTGATGAACCTCCGGAATAAGGAATTAATCACTTGGGTGAATCAAGAATAAGAATTATGCTAAGCTCATCCTTCACCAATTAAATTGATGACAATCAATGGCTTTGGCATACTACTTATTCTCGTAGAAAGAATTAAGATAGATATAGAGTCAACTTGGAAAGGTCTTCAACGAACTACCGGTAGGATTGAAAACAACGAATAAATTGATATGATAAAGAAGGAAGAGAAAACTCTTGAACGAACCGCCGTAAGAATTGAAAATGAACGAATAAAGCATGAAGAAACACCGGGAAGGATTGGAGAACGAATGAAAATACTTGAGGGAAATTAGATCCACGAGAACAAAAGAACACGAGCTGATTAGAGAATATGCTTGGGTGATGCACCGGTAAGATTGAAGAACGCGAGCTGAAAGCTAGAATGAATAATCCTGAAATGATGGCCTTCGGAGAATCAAACTGAAAATACTCTGAATTACTCCGGATGGGTGAAAAGAAATTCTCACAATTGAAAACAATTATGAGAGGATGGCAACAAACTAGAATCATGAATCTTGAAGAGAATAGAGCAAGATTGAGAGAAAAAAATCTTCTTTGGTCTTCAAAATTCCGAGAATGACGACGAGAAACACCACCATGAATTATTTAGACACTCCGGAAGAATCAAAACGAAGAGGTTGTGCCAACGATGAAAAGATTTTGACAGATCTTGGAGAAGACATTTGACTGATGATAAATCATTCTTACGTCAAACTTCGAAAATAATTTGAGAATACCTCCAGGAAAATAAGAAGAGTCAGGTAAGATCCTGGAAAAATACCTGTGGGTTAGGGCCCACTCAAAAGAAACACCCGTAGAACGATTACTTGAAAAGAGAGATTGCACCGGTTGAATTAAAAGGCTTAAATGATATAACATCCTCAAAAGAGTTTGAACGAAAGCAGAGTGGTAACATGAATCTTCGGAATATCTTGAGCACTCCGGAACAATTAAATAACGAGAAATGAATGAATATGAGGTGCACCGGCCTGAGAAGGTATTGAAACGAGGAAAAAAGTATGATCAACAAAACTTGACTTGAAACCACCGGAGAAGGAAAAGAACGAAGAATGATGAGCTTGAAGCTCAATTAGAATCTTCATGAGAAACACCAGATAAGAACATTGAAGGAAAATAATGGAGAGGCTTTCCATCAATAAAGGATACTTGGATAAGAAATCTGAGTCCCTAAAGAAAACAAGGGAGGGAGGGCGGGAAAAACAAAGGCAACTTGGGATGGATGAAACGAACACCGTTGAGAAGAACTGATAATTGATCTTGCGAATGTTGAAGTGATCGGATTCACTTGCCGGTGGAGAAGAAATTTAGATGACAATCTCCATGATCACGAAGGATTTGTATTCACATAGAGATATGAGAACACCGCTTGGAAAAGGTATGGAATCAACATTTGACTTCGAAGCAACTCGAATACCACAACTCAAAAACAAAACAAAAGATTGGCTTGCAGAATAAGCCGGAACAAACATATGATAGAGATTTCATCCGAAGTTTTCGTGGTGGGGCCTACACGGGCTCGATCGTACAGCACCATCATGTACAAGGCAGTGCACATGACATACGAAGCGTCCCCGAGTTGGCATAGCCAAGGACTCTTTAAGACACAACGAGACCACTGTAAAACCGACCGTGAATAGGCGGACCACTAGACGTCGAACCCCAATTTCATATCATACATCTGTCGGAAAGATATCCTAAGAGCTACTTGAATTCCCACTTATAAACTCCCGAAATTTTCGGGTTATGCAATCAGGTGTTGGGGATACAGGGGAAGCATAATATCTCACCCAAAACTAGCAAATCCTACATCCAGCTGTATCCATCCTTCAATACATAACCAAGAAACCTTCGGAAATCATCTACCTCAACCTTCGAAAAGCATCCGTTATACAAGTTATGGCAATACTCTCGAACTCCCGCCCCAGTACTGGGTGGCATCGAGGTTATCTCACCAATGAACTGTATAAAAGAGATTTTCGATGTCGGCGTACTAAACTCAGGTATTCCAGAACTGCAACGATAAAATTGTGACGACAACACCTCGGAGCTCAACTCCCCGGGACACTTCCACAAAACCCCTGACAGGAGGCACCAAGACAATGTTCTCGTCACAAAACCATCGGAACGATTCCAAGATACCCGCGTGATCCTAATTTTTTTTAGTGAATTTTGAGAAGAGAAGAGTCAAAACTCTACGTCAGGATGCCTTACCAGAGCGATGAAGAGACTGGGAAGTAAAAGAATTCCTAAACTCTCCGATACATAATTCCTAAATGACTCAAAACATTTTTCTAGACACAACTCGGCTGCTAAAAACGATCAAGCAATGGGGCTCCTAAGGTCGGGGAAGGCTCTGATTACCAACTTGTAACGCCCTCGATGCGGCTATATCTCCCACGTGTCGAAGCACGACTTAGAGGCATAACCGCATTGAAAGCAATGTCGCAAGTGAGGTAATCTTCACACAACCCATGTAATACATAAGGGAAAAGAGATACATAGTTGGCTTACAATCGCCACTTCATACAATTACATGAATAAAGCATTACAACATCCAAATACAATTAAGGTCCGACTACGAAACCAGAATAAAAGAAGAACCCCAAATGCGACAAGGTCCCCGATCGACCCCAACTGGGCTCCACTACTGATCAACTAGAATGAAACAACACAAAGGACAAGATCTTCATCGAGCTCCTCCTGAGCTTGGTTGCGTCACCTGCTCGGTTCAACGGCACCTGCAAACTCGTTTTGGAAGTATCTGTGAGCCACGGGGACTCAGCAATCTCGCACCCTCACGATCAAGACTATTTAAGCTTAAAGGTAAGGTAGTGGTATGAGGTGGAGCTGCAGCAAGCGACTAGCATGTCTGGTGGCTAACATACGCAAATGAGAGCGAGAAGAGAAGGCAAAGCACGATCGAGAAAACTATGACCAAGAAGTGATCCTAGAACAACCTACGTCAAGCATTACTCCAACACCGTGTTCACTTCCCGGACTCCGCCGAGAAGAGACCATCACGGTAACACACGCGGTTGATGTATTTTAAATAAGGTCAACTTCAGGTTTTCTACAACCGGACGTTAACAAATTCCCATCTGCCCATAACCGCGGGCACGGCTTTCGAAAGTTCAATCCCTGCAGGGGGTCCCAACTTAGCCCATGACAAGCTCTCATGGTCAACGAAGGAATAGACCTTCTCCCGAGACGTTCCGATCAGGCTCGGTATCCCGGTTCTACAAGACACTTCGACAAGTTAAAACCAATCCAGCAACACCGCCCGAATGTGCTGACAAATCCCGATAGGAGCTACACATATCTCGTTCTCAGGGCACACTCAGATGAGCGCTCCATACAACTAAAACCAAACCTCGAGTTTCCTCGAGGGGGCGCTGCAGAGGACTCTAGTTTGGACCAACACTCAGAGGAGCACTGGCCCAGGGGGGTAAAATAATGATGACCCTTGGGCTGGCCGACCCAAGGGAAAGAAAAAGGCTAGGTGGCGAATGGTAAAACCAATGTTGGGCATTGCTGGAGAAGTTCTAATTCAAGGCGAACTGTCAAGGGGTTCCCATTATTACCCAACCGCGTAAGGAACGCAAAATCCGGGAACATAACACCGATATGACGGAAACTAGGGCGGCAAGAGTGGAACAAAACACTAGGCATAAGGCCGAGCCTTCCACCCTTTACCAAGTATATAGATGCATTAATTAAATAAGGTATATTGTGATATCCCAACAAGTAAACATGTTCCAACAAGGAACAACATCTCCATGTTCCAACAAGGAACAAACTTCAATCTTCACCTGCAACTAACAACGCTATAAGAGGGGCTAAGCAAAACATAGCCAAACAACGGTTTGCTAGGACAAGGTGGGTTAGAGGCTTGGTTTAACAACATGGGAGGCATGATGAGCAAGTGGTAGGTATTGCAGCATAGGCATAGCAAAAGAGCGAGCATCTAGCAAAGCAAAGATAGAAGTGATTTCGAGGGTATGATCATCTTGCCTGAAATCCCGCAAGGAAGAAGAACGAGTCCATGAAGAAACAAACATACGTAGACGAATGGGTCCTCACAAACGCGACGTTACCGGAACCAACCTTAAGAAGCAAACACCGGAAAGGAAGCACACAACATAGTAAACAACCAACACAAGAACATGGCATGATATGCGGGATGCGGTATGCGATGCATATGCATGATTTGACAAGAGATGAATGAACCTGGCCTCAACTTGGAAATCCAAGTGTGCCAATGGAAAGATGAGATGAAATCGCTTGAAAACGATATAAAGAATGCCGGAATCGGAGTTACGGTTTGGAAATGGCAAGCGATTCAAAAATGACACCGGTCTGCGATTTACAGCAAGTGACCACCTAAATGCAACAAGATGAACATACTACAGCACTCAAACATGGCAACAAAATACATGGCAGGAATCCATTCATGATGCTTAACAAAAGACGAACACTGAGCTACGGCCAATTCATCCATTAACAGGTTCAAACAAGCATGGCAAAAGAGCAAACGGTAAACAGATTTCACACTTAGTGAAATTAACACAAGCCTGGAATTTCAGATCAGGTAGCACTCTTTGGAGCAACAAAACTATATGCTACATGACCTGAACATGGCAAAGTAAAGCATGACATGGAGATATTCAAAGAGCTTAACAAAAGTCCCTTAGTGACCTTGAGCCAAAAGGGATCAGAAAATACATTTGCAAGCATGTCAACATGACAAAAACATAAACAGTTTTCAGACTTAGTGAAAACTGGAGCATGCTGAAACAGATATCAAGTAGGCATGTTTACAAGCTCGATGCACTCACTACAGAGCAAGTCATGACAATCTAAGCATACACCCATCAATAATACACATTGTACAAGCTAGACATGGCAAGAACAATAACATAGTATGCACGGATCAACTACAACATCCTCGGGCAAAATCGCTAACAAGTAGACAATCTGCCCAGATTCACGAAATGACAAAAGTAGAGCTCGATTGACTCAAGCTAGGGTGCTCCATAATTGCAAACAAAGACATGGATGGATAGACCACTACAAGATTGACAAATCATTCTTACTGATCATCCTCAAAAGAGGCACGGATCACTAGGAAACAACATGAACATATGGCATCATGAGATAAACAGACCAAGGACTTAGTGGAAATGCTAAGTCCCTGAAATCAGCATTAGCAAGTGCCCCACTTTGCAAGCTTGTGCTAGTCACCACACACATCACAAAAATACATGGATTGCACCTCTGTATAGATGGAAAAACATATAACAAAACATATGTAGAGCACCTGGGCATATCATGCACACAATAATCATGGCAAAAATGACAAATATCTAAATGGAGCAGCAGATCTGACAATTATCTCAAGTAGCATACTTCCAACAGCATTTCAGGCATCAAGATGAACTCAAATGAAAATGATGCAATGAGATGAAATGATGTGCTCTCTGAGACGAACATTTTGATATGCTATATGCATGAATCGAAGCTACAGATGCAAAGTTACGGCATGATGAACATAGGCATATGAATCTGGGAATTTCGGGGACTTAGTGAAATATAGACCTCTCCGAGAAAGTCAACCCGGGACGGAGACGGAGCGGGATGGCGAGATCCGGATCGGGAGATGCACGTTTGGATGGATGAATGGGTGGATCTGATCAACCCCGAGTGGATCCGGCCGGGACAGGCTCCGGCGAGACGAGGCGCTCTCCGGCGAGGCGCGGTGGAGCTCCGGCGACTTGGTGGCGAGGAGCCTCGGTGGCGGCGGCGGGGCCGTGCCGGCGAAGGGCGGCGCCGGCGGGAAGGAGCGGTGGGGCGGAGAATCGGCAGGGCGGCGAGCGGGCGCCGGCGATCCCGCGCGGCGGCGGCAGTTGCCGGTCGGCGAGGCGGCGAGGTTGGAGACGGCGGCGAGCTCCCGAGGCGGCGGGGACGAGCAAGGACGCGAGGAGGCGGGCGGTGGTCGCCTCGGCAGGCGGCGGCGACGAGATGGGCTCGGGGGGCCCGATCCGGGCCCCGGCGGGCCGGGCGCGGTGCGGGAGGAGAGAGAGGGTGGCGGCGCTAACGTGGCGAGACCCGATTGGTCCGACGCGGCGGAGCGGACATGTCCGGTGGCGCGGGGGTTTTGTCCGGGCGCGAGGTAGAGGAAGGCTAGGGTTTCATCCGTGATTTTCGGGAGGGGAGCACCTATATATAGGTAGAGGGAGCTAGGAGAGTCCAAATGAGGTGCGGTTTTCGGCCACGCGATCGTGATCGAACGCTCTAGATGATGGAGAGGGTTTTGGTGGGTTTTGGGCCAAATTGGAAGGGTGTTGGGCTGCAACACACACGAGGCCTTTTCGGTCCCTCGGTTAACCGTTGGAGCATCAAACGAAGTCCAAATGGTACGAAACTTGACAGGCGGTCTACGGTACTAAACCAAGGCCGCTTGGCAAGTCTCGGTCCAATCCGGAAATGTTTAATCCCCACACATGAAAAGAAGGTAGAAATGACCACCGGAGGAGAACGGAGCGCCGGAATGCAAAATGGACAACGAGGAAAATGCTCGGATGCAAGAGATGAACATGTATGCAAATGAAATGCACATGATGACATGATATGCAATGCATGACACGCAAGCAATGACAAAGCAACAACAACGAATAACTGGACGACACCTGACACAACGGTCTCGGGGCGTTACAGAGACGTCGCGCCTTGATCTCGGTGCGGGTCGTTGTTTGGCCGCGGCGGCGCCTCCGTGCGGCAGCCGGCCTCATTCTGCGCGGCGGCCGTGTCGAGGAGCCACTGGAATCGCTCCATCATGAGGCGGCGTTCTTCGCCCTCGAAATTGTCCAGCTCATCCGCCGCTGCCTGGGCGGCTCGGATGTTCTCCGCTGGTGTAGCGTACACGGGGCGGCTAGCCCCAAACAGGCTGGCGGTGGCTACGCCGCGCTGCCGGACCGCGCCAAGGCGGCTGGGCCCTGCCGGAGCCGGCGAGCCGCCAACGGCACGATCCATCTCCCGCTGGTAAGCTTCTGACAAGCGTCTCATGCTGGCCAGCTTTTTCGCGCCTTCAAGGAGCTGAAGGCAGCGCGCTTCTAACGTCTCCGCGTCAGCATCTTCCGGGATGGGTGCGGCTAGGTCTTGCAGCACCGCGCCGAGCGAGTCAGGCGCTCCTCCGCCGGGGAACTCGTCATGACTGATGACCAGCACCTCAGTGACGGTGCTTCCGTCGCTTTCCGCGCAGGGGAGAGGTTCGTCGTAGACCACCACGTTGGTGGGGAACGCGTCGAGCGACGCGGTGTCGGAGTCGACCAGCATCGGGTCAGTGGAGCCTACGGACTCCAAGTCTACGGCAGGCTCGCCGGAAACGTGGAGTTGATCGAGGAGGCCCGCGAGGAGGTTCTCGGGGCCGCCCGCGGCTGCGTCGGCCGCAGGTTCGTCGGAGAGGCGGACCTCGCCGACAAGCTCGGCCAAGGAGCTGGTTGCGCAGGCGATCTCAACGCCGCGCAGCGCGTCGATGCAAACTTCGTCTGGCATGCCTGGCTGGCTGCGCTCGCCAGGGAGGAAGAGGGTTCCCGTCCAGAACAGGTCTCCGGACAGCGGTGCACCATGCCCCACGGTGGGCGCCAAATGTCGGGGGTTTGGTGCGACATATGCCAACGGATGGCTTATCATGGTGGGGGCGAGTAGAACGTCGCCGGTGCCTGGAAACGGGATGAGGCGAAGACATGCACGCCGGCGAATCTTACCCAGCTTCAGGGCTCTCCGAGGAGATAACGCCCCTACTGCTGCTCTGCGGGGTCTCCGCATGATCACTATGGTCAAGTGTTTACACGGTTGCTCCTTGAGCTGTATCTGGTGGTAGGAGAGGGCAAGGCCAGCTCCCTCCTTCTATCTGGTATGGTGTAGAACTACTGGGATCCAACCCTTTGCATGGGTGCCCTGGGGGGTTTATATAGGCCTACCCCCCAGGGGTACAATGGTAATTGGACTAGGCGTGGGCCCAACCGTCAGTGCCTCCGACCTCCGACTTCTCCGCCGACTGGTGGGGCCCGCCGACTGGTGGGCCCCGTCGACTGGTCTGGTACGGAGCCGACAGGCCGCGTCCGCCGCGGGCGGGTCTTGCCGGCTGCTAATTACTGTAGTCGTGCTCCTGATGACGCAGGCTTGGTCATGGGGTCGTGGCAACAGCCCCGCCGCCTGGCAGGCGATCACTGTGGCCACTCCCCATCTCATCTTGATTAATGGCGCGTGGGCCCCGGGGGCTGGCTCGACCGACTTCCCCGGGCTGACTCCCGATGGGTCCGACTAGCGGTCCTCCCGCCGTCTCCCGAGGTCTCGCTGGCCGGTGGGTCCCGATGCTTCCAGGCCGTACAGACAAGCCGTCATGGGCACATGACTCGGTACTGTGGTGCTGACGTTAGGGCTGGCATGGCAACAGTGCCACGCCGCACGGAGATCTTCCGGAGTACGGCGTGTTGTGGCCATGCCTACCCTTGGTGAGGGGCGGGGGTGGCTTTGCTGTGGCCACGCCCCTGCCTCGTCCCCTTTGATGAGGTCGTGATTCGTTGGAGTCGCCGGCCGACTCCCCAAAGCCGGCTTCTCTGGAAGTCGTCCCTGGGACTCGGCCGCAGGCGGGCAGTCGGCCGTCCTGCCGTTGACTCCTCAGGAGGCGGCTCTTCGTCCCGGAGTCTTCTAGGGCGCAGCCTGCCCCGATGTCTTGAAAGGTTATGGGCCTTGGGTTGGCCTACCCGTGGCCCATTACTCCGACAGAGCTGCACATATCTCATTCTCAGGGCACACCCAGATTGTCTAAACTTCCGGTAGGCCAGCCCAGAGTTGCCCCTGGTGGCCACCGGCGGCTGACGAGGTGGACCAACACTCAGAGTCAAAACTTCTGGTAGGCCAGCCCAGAAATTTGAGAAGAGAAGAGTCAAAACTGTACGTCAGGATGCCTTACCAGAGCGATGAAGGGACTTGGGAGTAAAAAGAATTCCTAACTCTCCGATATATAATTCCTAAATGACTCAAAACATTTTTCTAGACTCAACTCGTCAGCTAATTCGATCAAGCAGGGGGGCTCCTAAGGTCGGGGAAGGCTCTGATACCAACTTATAATGCCCTCGATGTGGCTATATCTCCTACGTGTCGAAGCACGACTTAGAGGCATAACCGCATTGAAAGCAATGTCGCAAGTAAGGTAATCTTCACAACATCCCATGTAATACATAATAAGGGGAAAGGTAACATAGTTGGCTTACACTCGCCACGTCACACAAAGTACATAAATAGCAATACATCATCCAATACACTCATGGTTCGACTACGGTACCAAAATAAAAGATCAACCCAACATGCGACATAGTTCCGATCGCCCCAACTGGGCACCACTACTGATCATCAGGGAAAGACACATAGTAACGGCGTGAGTCTTCGTCGAACTCCCACTTGAGCTCAAGCGCATCATCTGGAACGGAGTCATCGGGCCCTGCATCTGGTTTGGAAGTAATTTGTGAGCCACGGGGACTCAGCAATCTCGCACCCTCGCGATCAAGACTATTTAAGCTTATAGGTAAGGCAAGGTAAATATGTGGAGCTGCAGAAAGCGACTAGCATATATGGTGGCTAACCTGTTCGCAAAAGAGAGCGAGAAGAGAAGGCAAAGCACGAACAAAGAACTAGAGAAACAACCTACGGCAAGCATTACTCCAACACCGTGTTCGCTTCCCGGACTCCGCCGAGAAGAGACCATCACGGTAACACACACGATTGATTCATTTTAATTAAGTTAAGGTTCAAGTTATCTACAACCGGACATTAACAAATTCCCATATGCCCATAACCGCGGGCACGACTTCTGAAAGTTCAAATCCCTGCAGAGGAGTCCCAACTTAGCCCATGACAAGCTCTCACGGTCAACAAAGGATATACCTTCTCCCGAGACATTCCGATCAGACTCGGTATCCTGGTTCTACAAGACAACTCCGACAAGTCAAAACAAATCCAGCAACACCGCCCGAATGTGCCGACAAATCCCGATAGGAGCTGCACATATCTCGTTCTCAGGGCACACTCAGATTGTGTAAACTTCCGGTAGGCCAGCCCAGAGTTTCCCCTGGTGGCCAAAGGCGGCTGACGAGGTGGACCAACACTCAGAGGAGCACTGGCCCGGGGGGGGGGGGTTAAATAAGATGACCCTTGGGCTCCGGAAACCCAAGGGAAAAAGAGGCTAGGTGGCAAATGGTAGAACCAAGGTTGGGCATTGCTGGAAGAGTTTTATTCAAGGCGAACTTTCAAGGGGTTCCCATTATTACCCAACCGCGTAAGGAACGCAAAATCCGGGAACATAACACCGATATGACGGAAACTAGGGCGGCAAGAGTGGAACAAAACACTAGGAAAAAAGGCCGAGCCTTCCACCCTTTACCAAGTATATAGATGCATTAAGATAACAAGGTAATATAATGATATCCCAACAAGTAAATAATGTCCCAACAAGGAACGGTCTCCAATCTTCACCTGCAACTAGCAACGCTATAAGAGGGGCTGAGCAAAGCGGTAACATAGCCAATCAACGGTTTGCTAGGACATGGGGGGGGGTTAGAGGTTTGACATGGCAATTTGGGAGGCATGATAAGCAAGTGGTAGGCATCGTAGCATAGGCATAGCAAAGAGCGAGCATCTAGCAAAGCAAAGATAGAAGTGATTTCGAGGGTATGATCATCTTGCCTGCAAAGTTGTCAGAGTTGACTGGATCCTCGAAAGCAAACTCAACGGGCTCCTCGTTAGCGAACTCGTCCCCCGGATCTACCCAAGCAAGAGAAACAAGCAACAAGAACACAATCAACCACGTGCAAAGCTCAAACAACATGATGCAAACATGGTATGCTATGCGGGATGCGATATGTGATGCATATGCAAGATTTGACAAGGAAGGAATGAACCTGGCCTCAACATGAAAATCCAAGTGTGCCACTGGAAAGGTGAGGTGATTTCGGTTGAAATCGATATAAAGAACACCGGAATCGGAGACACGGTTTGGAAATGGCAAGCAAAACAAACATGGCACCGGTCTGCGATAAACAGCAAGTAGCCATCTAAATGCATCAAGACAAACATGCTACAGCACTCAAACATGGCAACAAAATACATGGCAGGGATCCACTCATGATTCTTGAAAAAAGAGGAACACTGTGATACGGCCAATTCATCCGTTAACAGGTTCAAACAAGCATGGCAAAAATGCAAACGGTAAACAGATTTCAGACTTAGTGAAATTAACACTAGTCTGGAATTTCAGATCAGGTAGCACACTTTGGAGCATGAAAACTAGATGCTACAGGAACTTAACATGGCAAAGTAAAGCATGGCATGGAGATACTCAAAGAGCTTAACAAAAGTCCCTTAGTGACCTTGAGCCAAAAGGGATCAGAAAATACAATTGCAAGCATGTGAACATGGCAAAAACATAAACAGATCACAGACTTAGTGAAAAACTGGAGCATGCAAATCTGTTAACAATTAGGCATGTTTACGAGCTCGATGAACTCACTACAGAGCAAGGTATGACAATATAAGCATACACCCATCAAGAATACACATTATACAAGTTAGACATGGCAAGAAAAACAACATAGCATGCACGGATCAACTATAACATCCTCGGCAAAATCGCAAACAAGTATACAATCTGCCCAGATTCACGAAATAGCAAAAGTAAAGCTCGATTGACTCAAGCTAGGGTACTCCATAAATGAAAACAAAGACATGGATGGATAGAGCACTACAAGATTAACAAATCATCCTTACTGATCATCCTCAAAAGAGGCACGGATCACTAGGAAACAACATGAACATATGGCATATTGATAAAAACAGATCAAGGACTTGGTGAAATTGCCAAGTCCCTGAAATCAGCATTAACGAATGCACCACTTTGCAAGCTTGTGATAGTCACCACACACATCACAAAAATACATGGATAGCACCTCTGGAAAGATGGCATGGCATATAACAAAACACATGTAGAGCTCAGGGGCATATCATGCACACAATAATCATGGCAAAAATGACAAAAAGCTATTTGGTGCAGCAGATCTGACAATTATCTCAAATAGCACTCTTCCAACAGCATTTCGGACATCAAGATGAACTCAAATGAAAATGATGCAATGAGATGAAATGATGTGCTCTCTGAGGCGAACATTTTGATATGCTACACGCCCAAAACGGATCTACGGATGCAAAGTTACGACACGATAAACATAGCAAAAAAATTAGGGTTTCGGGAGGAAAGTCAACCGAGGTGCTATTCCCAGATCTAGATCCGGATCGGAGCACGGACGCCGAGGTTCGTCGGCTGGACTTGACGCGGTGGATCCGGCCGGAGAGTTCGTCGGATGAGGCGAGGAGGTGCGCCGGTGAGGGAGGAAGAGGCGGCCGGCGTCCGGGCGGTGGAGGGCGGCGTCTGCGGCGTGGGGCGGGGCACCGGCGACGAGCAGGGCGGCGCACCGGACCGGCGGGTGGCGGAGCTCGCCGGCGACGCGGGCGGGAGGCGGCCCCATGGCGGATGCGGCGGAGGGGCGCCGGATCGCGGGCGGCGACGCGCGCGTGGGCCGGGAGGGCCCGCGCGGCGGCGATGTGGGCACCGACGGCGATGAGTGGCGGCTTGCCACGTGGCGGCGGCGGCGCGGGTCGGACAATGTCCGGCCTGCGGAAATTTCGTCCGGCGGCGGCGGGTGGAGATGGATCTAGGGTTTCGGAAGAGGGGAAACGAGAATTTCGGAGGGGGGGTATATTTATAGGCATAGAGGGAACTAGGAGTGTCCAAATGAGGTGCGGTTTTCGGCCACGCGATCGTGATCGAACGCTCTAGATGATGAAGAGGGTTTTGGTGGGTTTTGGGCCAGAATGGAGGGGTGTTGGGCTGCAACACACACGAGGCCTTTTCGGTCCCTCGGTTAACCGTTGGAGTATCAAACGAAGTCCAAATGGTACGAAACTTGACAGGCGGTCTACCGGTAGTAAAACCAAGGCCGCATGACAAGTCTCGGTCCAATCCGAAAACATTTAACACTCGCACACGAAAGAAAGGTAGAAAGGGACACCGGGTGACATAGGAGCGCCGGATTGCAAAGCGGACAACGGGGAAAATGCTCGGATGCATGAGACGAACATGTATGCAAATAAAATGCACATGATGACATGATATGCAATGCATGACACGCAAGCAATGACAAGGCAACAACAGCGAATAACTGGAGGACACCTGGCACATCGGTCTCGGGGCGTTACAGGCGCCCTCGTCATCAATGAGGAAGGCCGTCTCTCCCCTTGTTCCCTCCGCCTCTTCCGGCCGAAAACCGAGCCGGGGTTGCTCCCCGTTGCTACCTCTTGAGCTTGCGTTGGTTTTTCCCTTGAAGAGAAAAGGGTGATGCAGCAAAATAGAATAAGTATTTTCCTCAGTTTTTGAGAACCAAGGTATCAATCCAGTAGGAGACAATGATGTCTACTACACAAACTTCTTCTTGTAGACGTCGTTGGGCCTCCAAGTGCAGAGGTTTGTAGGACACTAGCAAATTTCCCTCAAGTGGATGATCTAATGTTTATCAATCCGTGGGAGGCGTAAGATGAAGATGGTCTCTCTCAAGCAACCCTGCAACCAAATAACAAAGAGTCTCTTGTGTCTCCAACACACCCAATACAATGGTAAATTGTATAGGTGCACTAGTTCGGCGAAGAGATGGTAATACAAGTGCAATATGGATAGGTAGATAAATGTTTTTGTAATCTGAAAATACAAAAACAGCAAGGTAACTAATGATAAAAGTGTAATGCCCGGATAATTAAGCTACAGTAACTCCCTGCTAATGAAGCCATGTCATCATGATTACTGTTATTAAACTCGCGTTGGTTCGAATCTGATCCAAATTCAAATTTAAATTGAAGTCAAATTTCAAAATTATGAAACGTGCAAACAAAAATGTTCAAGTTGTTGTAAATAATCTTTTGGTAATATTAGTGGGAAATCAACTTTTTACAAAATGGCTAAATGCTCTAAAAATTATTAAAACAGCAAAGTTAAAAAATACAAAAGAGAAATAAAAAAAAGGAGAACCCCCCCCTCACTGGGCTCCGGCCCAGCAGGCCACCGGCCCAACTGGGCAGAGGCCAACCGGCCAGCCCACCCCCGCTCCCTTATCCACCCCACTCCCTCCCAAAACCCTAACCACCCCACTCCCTCCCAAAACCCTAACCACCCCACTCCCCTCGTTCCCCCACTCTCTCTCGCCCCCTCCGCTCGATCTGGACGCTCACTCGCGCCCAGGGGGCCGGACCTCGCTGCCCCCGACCCCGACACGTTGACGCTGTCGCCCGTCGCCGCCATCACCGGAGCCCCTCCCCATCGGCATGCTCCCACGTCGCTCGTCGTCCCCGTCGCCCTCCTCGACACACGCTGCCCCGTCCCTGCTCCTCGATGTGAGCCTCGCCTCCTCCCCTCTCCCTTGGGCGAAGCCCCGCCATAGCTGCTCCCGCTCCGCAGCACGTCGCCCTCGCGTGCGCCCCCCTCCTCGCCCGCGGCCCTCTGCTCTTCCCGCTGCCCGGCCAACCTTGCGCGCCCGCCTCCGCAGCTTCCCGCACGCGCTGCTCGCCGTCCCCGCCGCGCCTGCCACCACCGCGCCTCCCCCCGCTGCTGGCCGCGCGTCCCGCGCCGCGCGCCTCGCCTTGCCGCTCCCCTGCCTGCGCCGCTGGCCTCGCCCCGGCCTCTCGCAGCCCTCCTTGCTCCGCCGCCTCCCACCGCCCGCTCGCGCCATACACTGGCGCTGCCGGACGCAACTCCGTCCGGCCGACCTAGAAACGGTCGGACCTCCCGCACTGGGCTGCGCCTCCCCGCTACGCCATCGCCTCTGCCACTTCGCATGCGGCCACGCTGACCTCCCTCCCGCGCCCCTTTTCGTGTGCGCCGCCCGCTCCCTTGGCCGCACCCGCCGGCGGCCACCCCCGCCGCGCCCGTCTTGCCAACACCGGCGCCCGCAGCGCCCTGTCGGGCGGGCTGGCGCTTGTCGCCTGGCCGCGCCCGATGCCCATGGCTCGTTTGCCCGATAAGGCCTTCGTGCCACTGACCAGTGGGGTCCATCCCCCAGAACGTTTAAAAAAAGAAAAATAAAAATAAATTTAATTAATTAATTAATTAACTGAATCAGTTAAGTTAATTAATACTATTTAATTAATCTAATTAACATGTTATTTTAATTAAACAGTAATTAATTAACCTAACCCTAATTAACCTAAACAGAGAATGACAGGTGGGTCCCACGGGGCCCACACGTCAGGTTGACTAGGTCAACGGTCAACGTTGCCTGCTGACGTCATGATGACGTCAGCAAACAATATTCTGGATAATGTTGATTAAATTATTTAAATAAATCCTAAAATTGATTTAAATCTTTTAAAATTAATATAAAATAAACCTTAGCTCGGATGGAAAAACTTTGTACATGAAAGTTGCTCAGAACGATGAGACGAACCCGGATACGCAGCCCATTCGTCCGCCACGCATCCCTAGCATAGCGAACACGCAACTTTCCCGCTCCGGTTCATTTGTCCGAAAACGCGAAACACCAGGGATACTTTCCCGGATGTTTCCCCCCTTTGCCGGTATCACCTCCTACCGCGTTAGGTCACAACCGGCACATCTTATTGCCATGTTATGCTTGGTGGTGCTATGTTTGCTTTATATTTACTGTTTCTTCCACCTCTTCTCTCCGGTAGACCCCGAGACCGATGCTGCCCTTGTGATCGACTACGTCGACGACGACCCCCCTCCTTGCCAGAGCAACCAGGCAAGCAAACCCTCCTTGAGCATTCCGATATCGGCCATTTCTTTCCCTCTCATGCTTGCATTAGAACTGCTACTACTTTATGTATGATCCTACTCTGATGCATAGCCTGTTCTTGTTACCTGCTTTCATACCTTACCTGCTTATCCTAAACTGCTTAGTATAGGTTGGTTAGTGATCCATTAGTGACCCCCACCTTGTCCTTGTTGCCCCTGCTTCATCATTGAAGACCCGATCAACGGGATCGAAGACCAGGCCCCGGCACCGCACATCACTTTCCCCTTAGTTGCTCGACACTACTGGGTTACTATTGAGTGCCGAGGGTGAGACCTCTACAACACTTCTGATGTTAACCCTGTAGTATAGCTATTCGGTCGTGGTCATCGAGGGTGATTCCGCCTTAACCACTTCCGATACGACTCTGTCGTGCAACCCCTCAAGTGTGAACCTCGGGGGTGGTTCCTCTTACGTTCACCTTCATGATTACATCGAGTGGAATCCACCGGGGGTGATTCCTCGGGTTTTCCCCTTGATGTTTGGACACACAGTTACTATGCTTACTATGACTTTACACTGAACCATATTACTAAAGACGGGTCGGCCCTGAGGGGTACCCGCGCGAGCTTAATTGCGAGTGATGTGGAGACAGGTTGACCTGGAGGGTGCCCGCGAGATAATTATGAGGCGTGGCCGGGCATTCCTAGCCCTTGCCGCAAGTCCTCAAGACGGGGCAACGGGGTCACATCTTTCGTGAGTCTCTGCTTGTTACCGCGCGTTCCTAATCCACTATGATTTGGATATTTGATCCGAGGGGCCTCTGGCCTGATAGCACTAACCATCACGTGGGCATAGTATGGGCGTTCTGCGTCGTATACATCAGCCGAAGCTTAATAGATGTCAGCGACTGAGCGGCGCGCGCCGGGTTGGACTGCGTAAGCTCCTGCCTTGTTGAAGGAGGTAGCTAGGTCTGCTCACCGGCCGCGTACGCAACATACAAGAGTTCCTGGGGAGATGGCCCATGACCCCTGGGGGCATAGGTTTAGTCCGGCGTGCTGGCCTCTCTAATAAGCCTAGGTCGGGTTGCGGCGTATTGTTTGGCCGAGGCCGGGCATGACCCAGGAAAGTGTGTCCGGCCGGAGTTAATCAAGCGTGGTGGGTAAGTTGGTGCACCCCTGCAGGGAAGAAAACATCTATCGATAGCCTGTCCTACGGTAACAGACACTTGGAGTTGTATCCCGATCGATACAACTAGAACTGGACACTTGTGATGAGAACTGAATGGCGATGAGATTTGGAATGTGATGACACTTGGATAGTATGGCTCTGGGATTGCTTTCTCGTAGGGAGTCGAGAAAGGATCTCTGGCCGAGGTTGATAACACTACTACTTTACATTATGGTGATCTGTACTCTTCTATATGCTGCAAGATGTTTGAAGATGCTTGAAGACGCTAGTCTTCGATAGGCTAGGTTTTCCCCTTCCCTTCTGGCATTCTGCAGTTTAGTCCATAGATACAACCCTTTCCTTTGATACAGATGCATACTTAGTTTGGATCTGATGTAAGTCTTGCAAGTACTTTGGATGAGTACTCACGGTTGCTTTGCTACTTCTTTTTTCCATACTCGATTGTTGTGACCAGAAGACGGATCCCAGGAGCCAGACGACGCCACTGATGACTACTACTACCCGGAGGATGCCTACTACTACGTGAAGACCGCTGACGACTTGGAGTAGTTAGGAGGCTCCCAGGAAGGAGGCCTTGCCTTTTTGATCGTTGTTGCTTTTGTGCTAGCCTTCTTAAGGAAATCTTGTCTGACTTATGTCTGTACTCAGATATTGTTGCTTCCGCTGACTCTTGTATATTCGAGCTTATGTATTCGAGCCCTCGAGGCTCCTGGCTTGTAATATAAAGCTTGTATTATTTCAATTTGTGTCTAGAGTTGTGTTGTGATATCTTCCCGTGAGTCCTTGATCTTGATCGTACACATTTGCGTGTATGATTAGTGTACGATTGAATCGAGGGCGTCACAAGTTGGTATCAGAGCCGACTGCCTGTAGGTCCCCCTTTCCAACTCCTTGGCCGAAGTTGAGTCTAGTCACTGACAAAACTTTTACTAACATGGCTGTGTGGCTTATGGGCCCACGTCGCCATTGGGTGGTATTAGGATCTTTTATTCCTCGTCTATACTCTGGGACTCTGTTCTCTCTTCTATTCGGGTTAAATGAATTTACTAACTACATTAGGTTCTCATAACGACTTTCCCCGGAGAGCCCCTTCATTCCAGATGGTTGCCTGCTTCACCAGAAGAATTTGAAGATACTCTCTGATCTACTCCCGAGAACTTGTGTTCATTTCTTTTGCAATCCCTTAAACATTGAATCCTTATGGATAACGTGTACCCTCACCGTTCTTACTTCCATCCCTAGTCGTTCTTGTTGTTACAAGATACCTGAAAGTATTCTCCGACTTTCGAGAATCCTTTTTCCGACTGCCATTGCAGCTCTTTTCCCGCCTGAATAACCCTACGAATAATTCCTCATACTTATCGGGTTCGTTCATCCCCAGTTGATCATATGTCTCACAAAATTCTTCGAATGCAATTGATCTCCTGAAGATCCTCTGCAGCCTAGTGCTCCCGAAAGTCTTGTCTGCCTGCATTATGGTTAAATCCATATGTCTAGCAATATTCATTAACATCCTTTGTCCTTGTCATCCCGATCCTATTGATTCTTTATGTTGCGATTTCTGCAATCATCAGCCGAACCCTGAAATTTGACCTTCCTGCTCATACGTCATTCTAGACATGAGGCTGGATCTCGGCCAATCATGTTGTAATTGATTGTCCACCTAGTTCCCTTCAACTTGAACGTCGAATTATTCAGCTGTTTCTATAATCTGCCTTTGCATTCTTTCCCTCTTCTGATTGAGTACTGATACTCACATCAGATCCATTGAGGACCGCTGAATCCTTTGTTGGATTATTATCCGGCAATGTCCTTCATATTCAAAATCTCGTGCGCTCTTCCCCTGATACATATTGCCTTCTGGTAAATTGTATCCTCTGCTTATTGTCAACCATGCTCTGCTATTGAGCTGATGATATGCTCTGGAAGTTAGTGGTATGTTCCTAAGATACCCCTACGGGTTGAACCTATGCCTTCCCTAATCCGTGTGAACTCAAAAGAGATGTGAGTCTTACTCTTCTGGTACTTCACGCAGATAAATCTTTCGCACTACAATTCTCTCGAAAAGAGGAGTGAATGAAAGGTTATGCATTGAAGAAGTGGGAGTCGACCTTGAACCTTTGTGTTCATGCCCATGGACCCGATGTAGAACTTATCATGGAAGCTGCTCGAAAAAATAATTATTTCTTGGTACAAGCTCATCTTGTATCCATGAATTGATCCTTGCTATCGTGATTCCGACCATATTTCCTCCTTGATTCCATTTACTGGATAAGTTAAAATACTTATCCTCTGCAAATCATTTCCCCCGTCCAACCTCTACTCCGATTTACCTTCTGGCATTACACCTAGTACTTGATACTGGGAAGCTTTATACCCCATCACATCATTCCTAGCCTGATCGGCTATATTTTTATCATGTCAACTTTTTAACTGTGCTACCTGGTCCTTATGCCCGGAGCAACTTCCGACGATGAGCTAAGCTTACGTCGATCTTCCTCATCTTATAATTTCGCCTTGAACAGCAAGCTTAATTTCAAGTTTGTGTCGTACCCATGGTTCCAATAACCTTTCGCTTCATCATTCCTTTGACTGGATGTCATCGCCGATTGATTACATCTTGATACGTCTCCAACGTATCTATAATTTTTGATTGCTCCGTGCTATATTATCTACTGTTTTGGGCAATATTGGGCTTTATTTTCCACTTTTATACTATTTTTGGGACTAACCTATTAACCGGAGGCCCAACCCAGATTTGCTGTTTTATGCCTATTTCAGTGTTTCGAAGAAAAGGAATATCAAACGGACTCGAAACGGAACGAAATCAACTGGAGAAGTTATTTTTGGAAGGAAACCTACCGGATAGACTTGGACCCTATGTCAGAAGATGAAGGAGGAGCTCACGAGGGTAGGGGGCGCGCCCACCCCCCTGGGGCGCGCCCCCTGCCTCGTGGTCACCCCTTCGGTCCACCGACGTACTCCTTTCACCCATATATACCCACGTATCATAAAACTTCCAGAGAGCACAATAGATCGGGAGTTCCGCCTCCAGAATCCTCTGTAGCCACCAAAAGTTAATCTAGACCCGTTCTGGCACCATGCCGGAGGGGGCAATCCCTGGTGGCCATCTTCATCATCCCGGCGCTCTCCATGACGAGGAGGGAGTAGTTCACCCTCAGGGCTGAGGGTATGTACCAGTAGCTATGTGTTTGATCTCTCTCTCATGTTCTTGATTTGGCACGATCTTGATGTATCGCGAGCTTTGCTATTATAGTTGGATCCTATGTTTCTCCTCCCCCCTCTTCTCTCTTGTAATGAATCGAGTTTCCCCTTTGAAGTAATCTTATCGGATTGAGTCTTTAAAGATTTGAGAACACTTGATGTATGTCTTGCCATGGATATTTGTGGTGACAATGGGATATCACGTGATTCACTTGATGTATGTTTTGGTGATCAACTTGCGGGTTCCGCCCATGAACCTATGCATAGGGGTTGGCACACGTTCTCGGCGTGATTCTCCGGTAGAACTTTGGGGCACTCTTCGAGGTCCTTTGTGTTGGTTGAATAGATGAATCTGAGATTGTGTGATGCATATCATATAATCATACCCACGGATACTTGAGGTGACATTGGAGTATCTAGGTGACATTAGGGTTTTGGTTGATTTGTGTCTTAAGGTGTTATTCTAGTACGAACTCTAGGGCTGTTTGTGACACTTGTAGGAATAGCCCAACGGATTGATTGGAAAGAATAACTTTGAGGTGGTTTCGTACCCTACCATAATCTCTTCGTTTGTTCTGCGCTATTAGTGACTTTGGAGTGACTCTTTGTTGCATGTTGAGGGATAGTTATATGATCCAATTATGTTATTATTGTTGAGAGGACTTGCACTAGTGAAAGTATGAACCCTAGGTCTTGTTTCAACACATTGCAATACCGTTTACGCTCACTTTTATCATTAGTTACCTTGCTGTTTTTATATTTTCAGATTACAAAAACCTTTATCTACTATCCATATACCACTTGTATCACCATCTCTTCGCCGAACTAGTGCAGCTATACAATTTACCATTTTATTGGGTGTGTTGAGGACACAAGAGACTCTTTGTTATTTGGTTGTAGGGTTGCTTGAGAGAGACCATCTTCATCCTACACCTCCTACGGATTGATAAACCTTAGGTCATCCACTTGAGCGAAATTTGCTACTGTCCTACAAACCTCTGCACTTGGAGGCCCAACAACGTCTACAAGAAGAAGGTTGTGTAGTAGACATCAAGCTCTTTTCTAGCGCCGTTGCCGGGGAGGTTAGTGCTTGAAGGTATATCTTTAGATCTTGCAATCGAGTCTTTTAGTTTCTTGTTTTATCACTAGTTTAGTTTATAAAAGAAAACTATAAAAAATGGAATTGAGTTTGTCTCATACGCTTCATCTTTTTAATATCTTTCGTGAGTATGATGGAAAGGATAATTGTGCTCAAGTGCTAGAAGAAGAGATCTCTAAAATGTTTGGCACTAAATATTTGAATGATGAGCATGATTGCAATGTTGTTAGTACGAATTCTTTGAATATCCATGATGCTAATGATGATTGCACTAGTGATGATGTCTCCTATAAACATGTCAATTTTTGTGGAGTAGACTGGGTTTGCAAGTACACACCAAATAGGGAAGATAGATATTGCAAGAGGCATGAGTACTTAGAAACCAAATTGTTGCAAGAAGAGCTAGATGAATGTGCTGAAAATTTATCTTTTCTTAGCCCTACTTGTGAACTTTGCAATGAATGTGATCATTTTAGTACCCAATGCAAATTGTTTCATGAGCATATCGTGTCCAAAAATTGTGATGACTTGATTTCCCTTGCACATCATAATGAACTTAGTTTGCTCTTGGGTTATGAAGAAATTAAACGTAGAACTAAGGATATTCCAAATTTTGCCCTTGATAAAATTCTTCATTTTGATCTAGAGGAAATTTATATGTATTGCGCGGTGAATTGCATTGAAAATCCTTATATTGCCAATTACATAAAGAAAAGAAAACAAATAGAAGATGAAGAGAATGCTAACGAAAGGGAAGAGACTTCCCAATATTCTCCTATTATTTCTTATGATGAATCAGGTAACGAAGAGGAGCCCTCTATTCAACCAATCTCATTAATAAGGAGCTCCAAAAAGAGGATTGAACCCACACATGATGTGGTGAAGAAGAAGAAAAGAAAAAGGAAGAGAGGTAAAAAGGTATCTCTCCCAAATAAAGTTGCTCCTATTATTGCTGTGCCTCATGAAAATGATACACTTGATGATGATCTCGTTATGCCTATTGCTTGTTGTGATGATTATGATTGGGAAGATAATGACACTTCTTATGATCTTGAAAATCTTTTTGGCACTTGCTTGGAAGAATATTATAATTGCTATACTATTGGTGCTATCTATACTATTAATGATGAGAGTGATTTATGATATGAAAAGGCCCAAGCTTGGGGAAGCTATGTTTGATGAGGATGACATATTTGAGAATATATTTTCTGCAATTAATGTTTGTCCCAAGATTGGGTATGTTACACTTAATGAAATGATATTTTTAGCCTCTCAAGTTTTGATATGTAAAGGTTTTATGATGATAGCATGCCTTCTACTTACGATGATTATATTGATGAAAGTGGGTTTGGAAGAGTGTCAACTTTAGGAAGTAATGATCCCACTATTTTGGAGTATGTTGAATCTTATAATATTTATGAAAGTGGATTTGGAGAGGTCATGACTTTATTTAGTGATGTATCCACTATCTTGAAGAGGTTTCAATCGATTATGATGAGAACAAAGTTGCTACTTATGATGATTATTGTGATAAAACTTATGCTATAAAGAGTAGTGATGATTATATTTATAAAACTTGTCATGATTATGAGTACCCTTTCTCTGAACATTACTCTTTTAATGTGGAAACAATTTATAGTATTCAAGTCTCTTATGATACTCCCACTATTCCGAATGAGAAGAAATTTTGCTTATGTGGAGAGTAATAAATTTCTATGCTTGTAGATCATGAAAAGAATGCTTTAGGTGCTGGTTTATATTGTTGAATTCATTCATTATGCTACTGCATATTATTATGAGGGAGGAATATATGCTTGTAGGAATTGCAATAATATCAAGTTTCCTCTCTATGTGCTTAAAGTTTTGAAGTTATGCTTGTTTTGCCCTCCTATGCTAGTTGATTATTGTTCCCACAAGTTGTTTGCTCACAAAATCCCTATGTATAGGAATTATGTTAGACTTAAATGTGCTAGTCATATTCTTCATGATGCTCTCTTTATATTTCAATCCTTATCTTTTTATGTGAGCATCATTGAAATCATCGTGCCAAGCTAGGGACATTAAACGATAGCGCTTGTTGGGAGGCAACCCAATTTTATTTTAGCTCCTTGCTTTTTTCTCCTGTTTAGTAATAAATAATTAATCTAGCCTCTGTTTATATGTGGTTTTATGCTTTTAATTAGTGTTTGTGCCAAGTAGAACCTTTGGGAAGACTTGGGGAAAGTCTTGTTGATCATGCTGTAAAAAACAGAAACTTTAGCGCTCACGAGAACTGCTGCCATTTTTATTTGGAGAGTGCTATTTAGTTAATTATTTTTTCAGATGATTAATAGATAAATTACTCAGGTCAATCAATTTATTTGAAAATTTAATGAGTTCCATAAGTATACGTTTGATCCAGATTACTACAGACTGTTCTGTTTTTGACAGATTCTGTTTTTCGTGTGTTGTTTGCTTATTTTGATGAATCTATGGATAGTAGAAGAGTTTATAAACCATAGAGAAGTTTTAATACAGTAGGTTTAACACAAATATAAATAAAGAATGAGTTCATTACCGTACCTTGAAGTGGTGATTTATTTTCTTATACTAACGGAGCTTACGAGTTTTTTGTTAAGTTTTGTGTTGTGAAGTTTTCAAGTTTTGGGTAAGGATTCGATGGACTATGGAATAAGGAGTGGAAATAGCCTAAGCTTGGGGATTCCCAAGGCACCCCAAGGTAATATTCAAGGATAGCCAAGAAACTAAGCTTGGGGATGCCCCGGAAGGCATCCCCTCTTTCATCTTCGTTCATCGGTAACTTTACTTGAAGCTATATTTTTATTCGCCACATGATATGTGTTTTTCTTGGAGCGTCAATTTATTTTGTTAGGATTTGCTTGATGTTATTTAGAACAATGTTTTGCATCTTTTATTTCAATAAAAGTGGCATTGATAGCCTTTACTATGCCTATTTTAGAAGTCTAGATGTTGCTGTTTGAAAACAGAAAGTTTCCCGCTGTTGCAATAATTCCCTAGAAAATTCAGAATGTGATAAAATATTGAAACCTTTTGCATATTAAGCTCTGATAAATTTACTACAGTGGGAATTTTCTTTCATAATTTTTGGATCTAGGGAAGTATGGATGTTGCAGCATTCTTTACAGACTATCCTGTTTAGGAAGATTGCTGATGTTTGCATTGTTTGCATATGTTTGCTTCTTTAATGATTCTATTTGAGGATAGGACTATTAAATATGCAGAGGCATTTAGTATGCAATGTTGAATAATAATTTTAGTGATTTGCTACAGTAGAGTATGATAAGGTTTTTGCAATGGTTTATACTAACTTATCTCACGAGTCCTTGTTGAGTTTTTGTGGATGAAGCTTGGGGATGCCCCGGTTGGCATCCCACCTTTCTTCTTCAACAATTATCGGTTAGTATCGGTTGATCCTAAATTTTTGCTTCTTCACATGATATTTGCTATTCTTAGATGTAATTTTATTTTGCTTTGCTTGCTGTTTGAATAAATTATCAAGATATGAAATTATTAATTGTTAGAGAGTCTTCACATAGTTGCATAAATATTCGACTACTCATTGATCTTCATTTATATCTTTCGGAGTAGTTTGTCGTTTGCTCTAGTGCTTCACTTATATTTTTTTAGAGCATGGTGGTAGTTTTATTTTGAAGAAATAAATGAACTCTCATTCTTCACTTATATTATTTTGAGAGTCTTAAATAGCATGGTAATTTGCTTAAAATCCTAATATGCTAGGTATTCAAGAATAATAAAATTCTCTTATGAGTGTGTTGAATACTAAGAGAAGTTTGATACTTGATGATTGTTTTGAGATATGAGGATGGTAATATTAGAGTCATGATAATTGAGTAGTTGTGAATTTGAGAAATACTTGTGTTGAAGTTTGTGATTCCCGTAGCATGCATGTATGGTGAACCGTTATGTGGTGAAGTCGGAGCATGATTTATTTATTGATTGTCTTCCTTATGAGTGGCGGTCGGGGACGAGCGATGGTCTTTTCCTACCAATCTATCCCCCTAGGAGCATGCACGTAATACTTTGCTTTGATAACTTGTAGATTTTTGCAATAAATATATGAGTTCTTTATGACTAATGTTGAGTCCATGGATTATACGCACTCTCACCCTTCCACCATTGCTAGCCTCTCTAGTACCGCGCAACTTTCGCCTGTACCATAAACCCACCATTTACCTTCCTCAAAACAGCCACCATACCTACCTATTATGGCATTTCCATAGCCATTCCAAGATATATTGCCATGCAACTTTCCACAGTTCCGTTATTATGACACGCTTCATCATTGTCATATTTCTTTGCATGATCATGTAGTTGACATCGTATTTGTGGCAAAACCACCGTCCATAATTCTTTCATACATGTCACTCATGAGTCATTGCACATCCCGGTACACCGCCAGAGGCATTCGTATAGAGTCATATCTTGCTCTAAGTATCGAGTTGTAATTCTTGAGTTGTAAGTAAATAAAAGTGTAATTCTTCTTACTTGTGATATGAATATTCAGATCCGAAAGATTCAATACAAAAGTTCATATTGACATAAAAATAATAATACTTCAAGCATACTAATAAAGCAATTATGTCTTCTCAAAATATCATGGCCAAAGAAAGCTATCCCTACAAAATCATATAGTCTGGCTATGCTCTATCTTCACCACACAAAGTATTTAAATCATGCACAACCCTGATACAAGCCAAGCAATTGTTTCATACTTTTGATGTTCTCAAACTTTTTCAATCTTCACGCAATATATGAGCGTGAGCCATGGACATAGCACTATAGGTGGAATAGAATGGTGGTTGTGGAGAAGACAAAAAAGGAAAAGATAGTCTCATATCAACTAGGCGTATCAATGGGCTATGGAGATTCCCATCAATAGATATCAATGTGAGTGAGTAGGGATTGCCATGCAACGGATGCACTAGAGCTATAAGTATATGAAAGCTCAACAGAAGAAACTAGTGGGTGTGCATCCAACTTGCTTGCTCACAAAGACCTAGGGCATTTTGAGGAAGCCCATCATTGGAATATACAAGCCAAGTTCTATAATGAAAGATGCCCACTAGTATATGAAAGTGACAACATAGGAGACTCTCTATCATGAAGATCATGGTGCTACTTTGAAGCACAAGTGTGGTAAAAGGATAGTAGCATTGCCCCTTCTCTCTTTTTCTCTCATTTTTTTTAATTTTTTTGGGCCTTATCCTTTTTTATGGCCTCTTTTCTTTTTTTATTTGGGCTTCTTTGGCCTCTTTTATTTATTTATTTTCGTCCGGAGTCTCATCCAGACTTATGGGGGAATCATGGTCTCCATCATCCTTTCCTCACTAGGACAATGCTCTAATAATGATGATTACGCCAACTAGCATTCCCCATTAAAAATTATCTTTTTATCATTTACCTACTCGAGGACGAGTAGGAATTAAGCTTGGGGATGCATTATACGTCTCAACGTATCTATAATTTTTGATTGCTCCATGCTATATTATCTACTGTTTTGGGCAATATTGGGCTTTATTTTCCACTTCTATTATTTTTGGGACTAACCTATTAACCGTAGGCCCAGCCCAGATTTGCTGTTTTATGCCTATTTCAGTGTTTCGAAGAAAAGGAATATCAAACGGAGTCGAAATGGAATGAAATCAACTGGAGAAGTTATTTTTGGAAGGAAACCTACCGGATAGACTTGGACCCTACGTCAGAAGATGAAGGAGGAGCTCACGAGGGTAGGGGCGGGCCCACCCCTGGGTGCGCCCCCTGCCTCGTGGTCACCCCTTCGGTCCACCGACGTACTCCTTTCACCCATATATACCCACGTATCCTAAAACTTCCGGAACAGAGATTAGATCTGGAGTTCCGCCGCCGCAATCCTCTGTATCCACCAAAAGTCAATCGGGACCCTGTTCCGGCACCCTGCCGGAGGGGGGGACCCTCACCGGTGGCCATCTTCATCATCCCGACGCTCTCCATGACAAGGAGGGAGTAGTTCACCCTCGAGGCTGAGGGTATGTACCAGTAGCTATGTGTTTGATCTCTCTCTCTCTCTCTCTCGTGTTCTTGATTTGGCACGATCTTGATGTATCGCGAGCTTTGCTATTATAGTTGGATCCTATGTTTCTCCTCCCCCTCTTCTCTCTTGTAATGAATTGAGTTTCCCCTTTGAAGTAATCTTATTGGATTGAGTCTTTAAAGATTTGAGAACACTTGATGTATGTCTTGCCGTGGATGTCTGTGGTGACAATGGGATATCACGTGATTCACTTGATGTATGTTTTGGTGATCAACTTGCGGGTTCCGCCCATGAACCTATGCATAGGGGTTGGCACACGTTCTCTTCGTGATTCTTCGGTAGAACTTTGGGGCAATCTTTGAGGTCCTTTGTGTTGGTTTAATAGATGAATCTGAGATTGTGTGATGCATATCATATAATCATACCCACAGATACTTGAGGTGACATTGGAGTATCTAGGTGACATTAGGGTTTTGGTTGATTTGTGTCTTAAGGTGTTATTCTAGTACGAACTCTAGGGCTGTTTGTGACACTTATAGGAATAGCCCAACGGATTGATTGGAAATAATAACTTTGAGGTGGTTTCGTACCCTACCACAATCTCTTCATTTGTTCTCCGCTATTAGTGACTTTGGAGTGACTCTTTGTTGCATGTTGAGGGATAGTTATATGATCCAATTATGTTATTATTGTTGTGAGGACTTGAACTAGTGAGAGTATGAACCCTAGGCCTTGTTTCAACACATTGCAATACCGTTTACGCTCACTTTTATCATTAGTTACCTTGCTGTTTTTATATTTTCATATTACAAAAACCTTTATCTACTATCCATATACCACTTGTATCACCATCTCTTCGCCGAACTAGTGCACCTATACAATTTACCATTGTATTGGGTGTGTTGGGGACACAAGAGACTCTTTGTTATTTGGTTGTAGGGTTGCTTGAGAGAGACCATCTTCATCCTACGCCTCCTACGGATTGATAAACCTTAGGTCATCCACTTGAGGGAAATTTGCTACTATCCTACAAACCTCTGCACTTGGAGGCCCAACAACATCTACAAGAAGGTTGTGTAGTAGACATCACATCTTCATGAAATCTCTCGACAAATGTGTCGTGATCATCATCAACATTCTGAGCTTTTCTAGGATATCAATCAAATTAATGAGGAGAAATACAATCCTTCCCCTCGATGATTTATGTTATCATCGACAACATTCTTGCCTTCCCCAACACAAACTTGTTCATATAATTTTGGAAATACATCCTTTTTGGCATGTCGATGGATTGTGGTTGAGCCCGTCGGCCACACTCTTATCTTTTCCCTACTAAAATTGTATGACTTATTTTCTAAGTTGTTTCCGATGGATCCTTGGTGTATCCAAAGTCTGACCTTTGCTTGAAACCATGTCAATGCTATCTCGAAGCATGTCTGTGGTGATCCGATCTCCAATGAGAACATTTGAAGCACGATACTAAATTTTCTTTATCAATTATCCAAACACCGTTGTATGGGTAATGTCAGGAATTTTCTCCCCCCTTACCTAAATGGTTCTATACTTCTATCCTGTCATGGATATCATGCTTTGCTTGTCCTTTGGAAGGATATACCCCTGAAATATGTGTTTAGACATATTTTTCCTTTCCATTGTTCTGCTTAACCTGATGATTACATTTTTCCTTTCCATTGGTTTGTTTGACCTTTCTGGTGATCTATATGATATAAGCAGAAATATTTCCCTGCTTATGTAAACACCTCAGTGTACAAACTGTCAGTAAGACCCTGTTACTATTGTGGACGACTTTCCGGTAGCCACCGATGGATGAGAACTTTGCCGTCCGCCTCGTTCAACGAGCAGAAGAATGATTCTCTTCGTCCCTCGCCCTTGGTACCAATGATTGTTGCCGACATAACTGGCAGGCTACCCTCTGACATGCCTTGCTATCATGACCATTCAAAATGAATAGCGCCTTTCCTTCTTTTAACCGACATGGTGGGCCCATAACCCACAGTTCGACAGGATCGAACCTTGACTCTCCTATACATCCCTGCTTTCAAAGTTATTCCACAGATTGGCTTTGTGTGTTGTCACGAGCCACTGTCCGAGAGATGATCTATTCCCGATGCTCTGAACCCCCTTCTCACACTTTGTTCAGGTATCGATCGTTTGTCCATTCATTTGTAACTTCTTATTGTACCTTCATACTTTGCTCTCGATGTTTATTAAGTTTCAGCTCAAGAGATACTTCAGCCTCATACCCTGGATTGTTCACAAGATAATCAACCCTTTAAGGGTCAGTTCTCCGAAGTTACTCTTTACTTCCCCACTTAAATCTCGGGACGAGATTTCTTGTAGTGGAGGAGAATTGTGACGCCCGGATAATTAAGCTACAGTAACTCCCTGCTAATGAAGCCATGTCATCATGATTACTGTTGTTAAACTCACATTGGTTTGAATCCGGTCCAAATTCAAATTTAAATTAAAGTCAAGTTTAAAAATTATCAAACGTGCAAACAAAAATGTTCAAGTTGTTGTAAATAATCTTTTGGTAATATTAGTGGGAAATCAACTTTTTACAAACTGACTAAATGCTCTAAAAATTATTAAAACAGAAAAGTTCAAAAAAATACAAAAGAGAAATCAAAAAAAAAGGAGAACCCCCCCTCACTGGGCTCCGGCCCAGCAGGCCACCGGCCCAACTGGGCAGAGGCCAACCGGCCAGCCCACCCCTGCTCCCTTATCCACCCCACTCCCTCCCGAAACCCTAACCACCCCCCCCCCCCCCCTTCCCCCCCTCTCTCCCCCCCCCCCCCGATCTGGACGCTTGATCGCGCCCAACAGGCTGGACCTCGCTGCCCCCGACCCCGGCACGTCGACGCCGCCGTCGCCCATCGCCGCCAGGAGCCCTCGCCGCCATCACCGGAGCCCCTCCCCATCAGCTTGCTCCCACGTCGCTCGTCGTCCCCGTCGCCCTCCTCGACACACGCTGCCCCATCCTTGCTCCTTGATGTGAGCCTCGCCTCCTCCCCTCTCCCTTGGGCGAAGCCCCGCCATAGCCGCTCCCGCTCTGCAGCACGTCGCCCTCGTGCGCGCCCCCCTCCTCGCCCGTGGCCCTCTACTCTTCCCGCTGCCCGGCCAGCCGCGCGCGCCCGCCTCCGCAGCTTCCCGCACGCGCTGCTAACCGCCCCCGCCGCGCCTGCCACCACCGCGCCTCCCCCCGCTGCTGGCCGCGCGTCCCGCGCCACGCGCCTCGCCTTGCCGCTCCCCTGCCTGCGCAGCTGGCCTCGCCCCGGCCTCTCGCAGCCCTCCTCGCTCCGCCGCCTCCCACCGCCCGCTCGCGCCCTCCACTGGCGCTGCCGGACGCAACTCCGTCCGGCCGGCCTAGAAACGGTCGGACTTCCCGCACAGGGCTGCGCCTCCCCACTACGCCGTCGCCTCTGCCACTTCGCCCGCGGCCACGCTGACCTCCCTCCCGCGCCCCTTTTTGTGTGCGCCGCCCGCTCCCTTGGCCGCACTCGCCGACGGCCACCCCCGCCGCGCCCGTCTTGCCAACACCGGCGCCCGTAGCGCCCTGTCGGGCGGGCTGGCGCTTGTCGCCTGGCCGCGCCCGATGCCCATGGCCCGTTTGCCCGATAAGGCCTTCGTGCCACTGACCAGTGGGGTCCATCCCCCAGAACGTTTAAAAAAAGAAAAATAAAAATAAATTTAATTAATTAATTAATTAACTGAATCAGTTAAGTTAATTAATACTATTTAATTAATCTAATTAACATGTTATTTTAATTAAACAGTAATTAATTAACCTAACCCTAATTAACCTAAACAGAGAATGACAGGTGGGTCCCATGGGGCCCACACGTCAGGTTGACCAGGTCAACGGTCACCGTTGACTGCTGGCGTCATGCTGCCGTCAGCATTCACTATTCTGGATAATGTTGGTTTTAAATAATTAAATAAATCCTAAAAATGATTTAAATATTTTAAAATTGATATAAAATAAACCGTAGCTCGGATGGGAAAACTTTGTACATGAAAGTTGCTCAGAACGACGAGACGAACCCAGATACGCAGCCCGTTCGTCCACCACGCATCCCTAGCATAGCAAACACGCAACTTTCCCGCTCCGGTTCATTTGTCCGAAAACGCGAAACACCGGGGATACTTTCCCGGATGTTTCCCCCCTTTGCCGGTATCACCTCCTACCGCGTTAGGTCACAACCGGCACATCTTATTGCCATGTTATGCTTTGTGGTGCTATGTTTGCTTTATATTTACTGTTTCTTCCCCCTCTTCTCTCTGGTAGACCCCGAGACCGATGCTGCCCTTGTGATCGACTACGTCGACGATGACCCCCCTCCTTGCCAGAGCAACCAGGCAAGCAAACCCTCCTTGAGCATTCCGATATCACCCATTTCTTTCCCTCTCATGCTTGCATTAGAACTGCTGCTGCTTTATGTATGATCCTACTCTGATGCATAGCCTGTTCTTGTTACCTGCTTTCATACCTTACCTGCTTATCCTAAACTGCTTAGTATAGGTTGGTTAGTGATCCATCAGTGACCCCACCTTGTCCTTGTTGCCCCTGCTTCATCATTGAAGACCCGATCAACGGGATCGAAGACCAGGCCCCGGCACCGCACATCACTTTCCCCTTAGTTGCTCGACACTACTGGGTTACTATCGAGTGCCGAGGGTGAGACCTCTACAGCACTTCTGATGTTAACCCTGTAGTGTAGCTATTCGGTCGTGGTCATCGAGGGTGATTACGCCTTAACCACTTCCGGTACGACTCTGTCGTGCAACCCCTCAAGTGTGAACCTTGCGGGTGGTTCCTCTTATGTTCACCTTGATGATTACATCGAGTGGAATCCACCGAGGGTGATTCCTCGGTTTTCCCCTTGATGTTTGGACACACAGTTACTATGGTTACTATGAATTTACACTGAACCATGTTACTAAAGACGGGTCGGCCCTTAGGGGTACCCGCGCGAGCTTAATTGCGAGTGATGTGGAGACGGGTTGACCTGGAGGGTGCCCGCGAGATAATTATGAGGCGTGGTCGGGCATTCCTAGCCCTTGCCGCAAGTCCTCTAGACGGGGCAACGAGGTCACATATTTCGTGAGTCTCTGCTTATTACTGCGTGTTCCTAATCCACTATGATTTGGATATTTGATCTGAGGGGCCTCTGGCCTGATAGCACTAACCATCACGTGGGCATAGTATGGGCGTTCTGCGTCGTATACATCAGCCGAAGCTTAATAGATGTCAGCGACTGAGCGGCGTGCGCCGGGTTGGACTGCGTAAGCTCCTGCCTTGTTGAAGGAGGTAGCTAGGTCTGCTCACCGGCCACGTACGCAACGTGTAGGAGTTCCTGGGGAGATGGCCCATGACCCTTGGGGGCATAGGTTTAGTCCGGCGTGCTGGCCTCTCTAATAAGCCTAGGTCGGGTTACAGCGTATTGTTTGGCCGAGGCCGGGCATGACCCAGGAAAGTGTGTCCGGACGGAGTTAATCGAGCCTGGTGGGTAAGTTGGTGCACCCCTGCAGAGAAGAAAACATCTATCGATAGCATGTCCTAGGGTAACAGACACTTGGAGTTGTATCCCAATCAATACAACTAGAACTGGACACTTGTGATGAGAACTGAATGGTGATGCGATTTGGAATGTGATGACACTTGGATAGTATGGCTCTGGGATTGCTTTCTCGCAGGGAGTCGAGAAAGGATTTCTGGCCGAGGTTGATAACACTACTACTTTACATTATGGTGATATGTACTCTTCTATATGCTGCAAGATGTTTGAAGATGCTTGAAGACGCTAGTCTTCGATAGGCTACGTTTCCCCCTTCCCTTCTGGCATTCTACAGTTTAGTCCACAGATACAACCCTTTCCTTTGATACAGATGCATACTTAGTTTGGATCTGATGTAAGTCTTGCAAGTACTTGGATGAGTACTCACGGTTGCTTTGCTACTTCTTTTTTTCCCATACCCGATTGTTGCGACCAGAAGACGGATCCCAGGAGCCAGACGACGCCACTGATGACTACTACTACCCGGAGGATGCCTACTACTACGTGAAGACCACTAACGACTTGGAGTAGTTAGGAGGCTCCCAGGCAGGAGGCCTTGCCTTTTTGATCGTTGTTGCTTTTGTGCTAGCCTTCTTAAGGCAATCTTGTCTGACTTATGCCTGTACTCAGATATTGTTGCTTCCGCTAACTCTTGTGTATTCGAGCTTATGTATTTGAGCCCTCGAGGCCCCTGGCTTGCAATATAAAGCTTGTATTATTTCAATTTGTGCCTAGAGTTGTGTTGTGATATCTTCTCGTGAGTCCTTGATCTTGATCGTACACATTTGTGTGTATGATTAGTGTACGGTTGAATCGAGGGTGTCACAAAAAGTGAGTGTAAACGGTATTACAATGCGTTGAAACAAGGCCTAGGGTTCATAATTTCACTAGTGCAAGTTCTCTCAACAATAATAACATAATTGGATCATATAACTATCCCTCAACATGCAAGAAAGAGTCACTCCAAAGTCACTAATAGCGGAGAACAGACGAGAAGATTATTGTATGGTACGAAACCACCTCAAAGTTATTCTTTCTGATCGATCTATTCAAGAGTCCGTAGTAAAATAACACAAAGCTATTCTTTCCGTTCAATCTATCATAGAGTTCGTACTAGAATAACACCTTAAGACACAAATCAACCAAAACCCTAAGGTCACCTAGATACTCCAATGTCACCTCAAGTATCCGTGGGTATGATTATACGATATGCATCACACAATCTCATATTCATCTATTTAACCAACACAAAGAACTTCAAAGAGTTCCCCAAAGTTTCTACCGGAGAGTCAAGACGAAAACGTGTGCCAACCCCTATGCATAAGTTCACGAGGTCACGGAACTCGCAAGTTGATCACCAAAACATACATCAAGTGGATCACATGATATCCCATTGTCACCACAGATAAGTGCAAGACATACATCAAGTGTTCTCAAATCCTTAAAGACTCAATCCGATAAGATAACTTCAAAGGGAAGACTCAATTCATCACAAGAGAGTAGAGGGGGAGAAACACCATAAGATCCAAATATAATAGAAAAGCTCGCGATACATCAAGATCGTGCCGACTCAAGAACACGAGAGAGAGAGATCAAACACATAGCTACTGGTACATACCCTCAGCCCCGAGGGTGAACTACTCCCTCCTCATCATGGAGAGCCCCGGGATGATGAAGATGGCCACCGGAGAGGGATTCCCCCCCTCCGGCAGGGTGCCGGAACGGGTCTAGATTAGTTTTCGGTGGCTATGGAGGCTTCTGGCGGCGGAACTCCCGATCTATTCTCCTCCTGGATGTTTTTAGGGTATATGGATATATATATATATAGGTGAAAGAAGTCGGTCAGGGGAGCCACGAGGGGCCCACGAGGGTGGGGGCGCGCCCAGGGGGTAGGGCGCGCCTCCCTGCCTCGTGGCTTCCTCGAGGCTTCCCTTACATCTACTCCAAGTCTCCTGGATTGCTTCCGTTCCAAAAATAAGTTCCGTGAAGTTTCAGGTCAATTGGGTTCCGTTTGATTTTCCTTTCCTGCGATACTCTAAAACAAGGAAAAAACAGAAACTGGCACTGGGCTCTAGGTTAATAGGTTAGTCCCAAAAATCATATAAAATAGCATATAAATGCATATAAAACATCCAAGGTTGATAATATAATAGCATGGAACAATAAAAAATTATAGATACATTGGAGACGTATCAGACAACGTATAAGTCACCGAATACCTGCACAAACAAACACCAACTTGCACCAAACACGATAAAGGGGTTGTTAATCCCTTCACGATTATTTGCAAAGTGAGATCTGATAGAGATGGATAAATGGTAATGTAATATCTTCGGTATTTCTGGTTTATGGACCGGAAAGTAAAAGATTGCAAAGGAAGTAAATAGGAAACATCTAACTTTTAGCTCTTTTGATACCATCATGAATAGTGAACTCTAAAAAAATTCAAAAAAATTAAAAAAAAAATTGGTGGCAAAGAATGACAAATGTTTTAAGTGCCTGCCAAGTTTCATCAAGGAATAACATTCATGGGTGCCGCGGCAAAAAACAATCAACACTCCAAAATAGATTTTTTTTTGCCACGACTTCCACGAATGTCGTTCCCTAATGAAACTTGG
Source organism: Triticum urartu (assembly GCF_003073215.2). Classification (NCBI taxonomy): domain Eukaryota; kingdom Viridiplantae; phylum Streptophyta; class Magnoliopsida; order Poales; family Poaceae; genus Triticum; species Triticum urartu. Next base: position 554,399,452 of record NC_053028.1, on the reverse strand, counting down.
CAAGCACTTAGAACATTTGTTGTTCTTCGCCACCATATTTGTTTTTGAATTTTTTTAGAGTTCACTATTCATTATGGTATCAAAAGAGCTAAAAGTCAGATGTGCACTTTCCAACACTTTTTTCATGAATGCAAATGACATTGACATATAGGTGATGTTTTTCTGAACATTTTGGTATCTTATTTGCAATTTTGTTATTCAGTATGAATTAGTTATGAAGCTTTCAAACTGACGGTCAAACGGTCAAAGGGCAAAAGCATAAGAGGAGCAAAGTGACTTGGACAGAACCGGTGACTTTTGGGAATTAGGGGTAAAACAGACGAGTGGGACACAACTAGGGGCATATATCTAATTATCCCTATTATTTTTATGTCAATATAAACTTTTGTCTTGAATCTTTCGAATCTGAATATTCATATCACAATTAAGAAGATTTTCATTGAAATTATGCCAAGTAGCACCCCGCATCAAAAATTCTCTTTTTATCATTTACCTACTTGAGGACGAGCAGGAATTAAGCTTGGGGATGCCTGATACGTCTCCAACGTATCTATAATTTTTTATTGCTCCATGCTATATTATCTACTGTTTTGGACTATATTGGGCTTTATTTTCCACTTTTATATTATTTTTGGGACTAACCTATTAACCGGAGGCCCAGCCCAAAATTGCTGTTTTTTTGCCTATTTCAGTGTTTCAAAGAAACGGAATATCAAACGGAGTCCAAATGGAATGAAACCTTCGGGAACGTGATTTTCTCACCGAACATGATCCAGGAGACTTGGACCCTACGCCAAAGCATCAGAGAGGCGGTCATGAGGGTGGGGGGAGCCCCCCCTAGGGCGCGCCCCCTGCCTCGTGGGCCCCTCGGAGCTCCATCGACGTACTCCTTCCTCCTATATATACCTACGTACCACCAAACGATCAGAATAGGAGCCAAAAACCTAATTCCACCGCCGCAACTTTCTATATCCACGAGATCCCATCTTGGGGCCTGTTCTGGAGCTCCGCCGGAGAGGGCCGTCATCACGGAGGGCTTCTACATCATCATAGCCTCTCCGATGAAGTGTGAGTAGTTTACCTCAGACCTTCGGGTCCATAGTTAGTATCTAGATGGCTTCTTCTCTCTTTTTGGATCTCAATACAAAGTTCTCCCCCTCTCTTGTGGAGATCGTAATCTTCTTTTTGCGCTGTGTTTGTTGAGACCGATGAATTGTGGGTTTATGATCAAGTCTATCTATGAATAATATTTGAATCTTCTCTGAATTCTTTTATGTATGATTGGTTATCTTTGCAAGTCTCTTCAAATTATCCGTTTGGTTTGGCCAACTAGATTGGTAGTTCTTGCCATGGGAGAAGTGCTTAGCTTTGGGTTCGATCTTGTGGTGTCCTTTCCCAGTGATAGAAGGGGCAGCAAGGCACGTATTGCATCGTTGCCATCGAGGATAACAAGATGGGGTTTATTTCATATTGCATGAATTTATCTCTCTACATCATGTCATCTTGCTTAAGGCGTTACTCTGTTTTTAACTTAATACTCTAGATGCATGCTGGATAGCGGTCGATGAGTGGAGTAATAGTAGTAGATGCAGAATCGTTTCGGTCTACTTGTCACGGACGTGATGCTTATATACATGATCATGCCTAGATATTCTCATAACTATGCTCAATTCTGTCAATTGCTCAACAGTAATTTGTTCACCCACCGTAGAATACTTATGCTCTTGAGAGAAGCCACTAGTGAAACCTATGGCCCCCGGGTCTATTCTCATCATATCAATCTCCATCACTTTAATCTTGTTTTGCTTTTTTACTTTGCCTTTACTTTTTACTTTGCATCTTTATACCAAAAATACCAAAAAATATTATATCTATCAGATCTCACTCTCGTAAGTGACCTGAAGGGATTGACAACCCCTAATCACGTTGGTTGCGAGTAGCTATCGTTTTGTGCAGGTACGAGGGACTTGAGCGTGGCCTCCTACTGGATTGATACCTTGGTTCTCAAAAACTGAGGGAAATACTTACGCTACTTTGCTGCATCATCCCTTCCTCTTCAGGGAAAACCAACGCAAGCTCAAGAGGTAGCAAGTATTAAGTTCATAGAACAGAGTAATGCATTAAGTAAGATGACATGATGTAGCAGGATAAACTCAAGCAATATGATGAAAACCCCATCTTGTTATCCTCGATGGCAACAATATAATACATGTTGGTTCCTCTTCTGTCACTGGGATCAAGCACCGTAAGGTTGAACCCAGAGCTAAGCACTTCTCCCATTGCAAGAAAAACCAATCTAGTTGGCCAAACCAAATCGATAGTTTGAAAAGACTTGCAAAGATATAAAATCATGCATATAAGAATTCAGAGGAGATTCAAATAATATTCATAAATAAGCTGATCATAAATTCACAATTCATTGGATCTTGGCAAACACACTGCAAAAAGGTATTACATCGAATAGATCTCCAAGAACATCGAGGAGAACATGGTATTGAGAATCAAAGAGAGAGAAGAAGCCATCTAGCTACTAGCTATGGACCCATAGGTATGTGGTAAACTACTCACACTTCATTGGAGAGGCAATGGTGTTGATGTAGAAGCCCTCCGTGATCGAATCCCCCTCTGGCAGGACGCCGGAAAAGACGCCTAGATGGGATCTCATGGGTACAGAAGGTTGCGGTGGTGGAAAAGTGTTTTCATGGCTCTCCTCATTGGTTTTGGAATATTTGAAAATATATAGGTGGAAGAAATAGATCGGTGGAGTCACAAAGGGGCCCACAAGGGTGGGGGACGCGCCCTACCCCATGGGCGCGCCCTCCGTCCTTGTGGCCGCCTCGTGGCTTCCCTGACGTGTACTTCAAGTCCTCTGGATGTCTTCTGGTCCAAGAAAAATCATCACGAAAGTTTCATTCTGTTTGGACTCCATTTGATATTCATTTTTTGCGAAACTCTAAAACAAGGAAAAAACATGAACTGGCACTGGGCTCTAGTTTAATAGGTTAGTCCCCAAAATAATATAAAATAGCATAATAATGCATATAAAACATCCAAAACAGATAATATAATAGCATGGAACAATCAAAAATTATAGATACATTGGAGACGTATGAAGCATCCCCAAGCTTAATTCCGGCTCGTCCTCGAGTAGGTAAATGATAAAAGCAGAATTTTTGATGTGGAATGCTACCTAACATATTTATCCATATAATTTTCTCTATTGTGGCATGAATATTCAGATCCGTATTATTCAAAACAAAAGTTTAATATTGACATAAAAACAATAATATTTCAAGCATACTAACAAGATAATTATGTCTTCTCAAAATAACATGGCCAAAGAAAGCTTATCCCTACAAAATCATATAGTCTGGCTATGCTCCATCTTCATCACACAAAAAATTCAAATCATGCACAACCCCGATGACAAGCCAAGCAATTGTTTCATACTTTTGATGTTCTCAAACCTTTTCAATTTTCACGCAATACATGAGCGTGAGCCATGGACATAGCACTATAGGTGGAGTGGAAGGTGGTTGTGGAGAAGACAAAAAGAGGGAGATAGTCTCACATCAACTAGGCGTATTAACGGGCTATGGAGATGTCCATCAATAGATATCACTATGAGTAAGTAGGGATTGCCATGCAACTGATGCACTAGAGCTATAAGTTTATGAAAGCTCAAAAAAAAACTAAGTGAGTGTGCATCCAACTTGCTTGCTCATGAAGACCTAGGGCAATTTGAGGAAGCCCGTCATTGGAATATACAAGCCAAGTTCTATAATGAAAATTCCCACTAGTATATGAAAGTGACAACATAGGAGACTCTCTATCATGAAGATCATGGTGCTACTTTGAAGCACAAGTATGGAAAAGGATAGTAACATTGCCGCTTCTCTCTTTTTCTCTCATTTTTTTCTTTTCCTTTTTTCTTATTTTTATCCTTTCTCTCTTTTTTTCTTTTTTTCTTTTATTTCCTCACATGGGACAATGTTCTAAAAAGGAAGATCATCATACTCCTATTTACTTACAACTCAAAAATTACAACTCAATACTAGAACAAGATATGACTCTATATGAATGCCTCTGGCGGTGTATTGGGATGTGCAATGAATCAAGAGCGACATGTATAAAAAATGATGAATGGTGGCTTTGCCAGAAATACGATGTCAACTACATGATCATGCAAAGCAATATGACAATGATGATGCGTGTCATAATAACGGAACGGTGGAAAGTTGCATGGCAATATATTGCTACGTCTTGAGCTTGCGTTGGTTTTCCCCAAAGAGGAAGGGATGATGCAGCAGAGTAGCGTAAGTATTTCCCTCAGTTTTTGAGAACCAAGGTATCAATCCAGTAGGAGGCCACGCGCAAGTCCCTCGTACCTACACAATACAAAGAGCTCAACGCAACCAACGCGATTAGGGGTTGTCAATCCCTTTACGGTCACTTACGGAAGTGAGATCCAATAGATAATATTTTTGGTATTTTTGATATAAAGATGCAAAGTGAAAAGTAAAAGGCAAAGTAAAAACAAAACAAGATTAAAGTGATGGAGATTGATATGATGAGAATAGACCCCGGGGCCATAGGTTTCACTAGTGGCTTCTCTCGAGAGCATAAGTTTTCTACGGTGGGTGAACAAATTACTGTTGAGCAATTGACAGAATTGAGCATAGTTATGGGAATATCTAGGCATGATCATGTATATAGGCATCATGTCCGTGACAAGTAGATCGAAACGATTCTACATCTACTACTATTACTCCACTCATCGACCGCTATCCAGCATGCATCTAGAGTATTAAGTTAAAAACAAAGTAACGCTTTAAGCAAAATGACATGATGTAGAGAGATAAATTCATGCAATATGAAATAAACCCCATCTTGTTATCCTCGATGGCAACGATACAATACGTGTCTTGCTGCCCCTTCTGTCACTGGGAAAGAACACCGCAAGATCGAACCCAAAGCTAAGCACTTCTCCCATGGCAAGAACTACCAATCTAGTTGGCCAAACCAAACGTATAATTCGAAGAGACTTGCAAAGATAACCAATCATACATAAAAGAATTCAGAGAAGATTCAAATATTGTTCATAGATAGACTTGATCATAAACCCACAATTCATCGGTCTCAACAAACACACCGCAAAATAAGAAGATTACATCGAATAGATCTCCACAAGAGAGGGGGAGAACATTATATTGAGATCCAAAAAGAGAGAAGAAGCCATCTAGCTACTAACTATGGACCCAAAGGTATGAGGTAAACTGCTCACACTTCATCGGAGGGGCTATGATGATGTAGAAGCCCTCCGTGATGACGGCCCTCTCCGGCGGAGCTCTGGAACAGGCCCCAAGATGGGATCTCGTGGATACAGAAAGTTGCGGCGGTGGAATTAGGTTTTTGGCTCCTGTTCTGATCGTTTGGGGGTACGTGGGTATATATAGGAGGAAGGAGTACGTCGGTGGAGCACCGAGGGGCCCACGAGGCAGGGGGGCGCGCCCCCTACTCTCGTGACCGCCTCCGGTACTTCTTGGAGTAGGGTCCAAGTCTCCTGGGTCTTATCCGAGAAGAAAATCACGTTCCAAAAAGGATTTTTCTGTTTGGACTCCGTTTGATATTCTGTTTCTTCGAAACACTGAAATAGGCAAAAAAATAGCAATTCTGGGTTGGGCCTTCGGTTAATAGGTTAGTCCCAAAAATAATATAAAAGTGGAAAATAAAGCCCGATATAGTCCAAAACAGTAGATAATATAGCATGGAGCAATCAAAAATTATAGATACGTTGGAGACGTATCAGGCATCCCCAAGCTTAATTCATGCTCGTCCTCGAGTAGGTAAATGATAAAAAGAGAATTTTTGATGCGGAGTGCTACTTGGCATAATTTCAATGAAAAATTTCTTAATTGTGGTATGGATATTCATATTAGAAAGATTCAAGATAAAAGTTCATATTGACATAAAGAATAATAACACTTCAAGCATACTAATAAAGTAATTATGTCTTCTTAAAATAACATGGCCAAAAAAAGTTATCCCTACAAAATCATATAGTCTGGCTATGCTCTATCTTCACCACACAAAGTATTTAAATCATGCACAACCCCGATGACAAGCCAAGCAATTGTTTCATACTCTAACTTCTTCAAAACTTTTTCAAAACTTTTTCAATCTTCAAGCAATACATGAGCGTGAGCCATGGACATAGCACTATGTGGAATAGAAGGGTGGTTCTGGAGAAGACAAAAAGAGGGGAAGATAGTCTCACATCAACTAGGCGTATCAACGGGCTATGGAGATGCCCAGCAATAGATATCAATGTGAGTGAGTAGGGATTGCCATGCAACGGATGCACTAGAGTTATAAGTATATGAAAGCTCATCAAAAGAAACTAAGTGGGTGTGCATCCAACTCGCTTGCTCACGAAGACCTAGGGCAATTTGAGGAAGCCCATCATTGGAATATACAAGCCAAGTTCTACAATGAAAAATTCCCACTAGTATATGAAAGTGGCATAACGATAGACTCTCTATCATGAAGATCATGGTGCTACTTTGAAGCACAAGTGTGGTAAAAGGATAGTAACATTGTCCCTTCTCTCTTTTTCTCTCATTTTTTTATTTGGGCCTTTTCTCTTTTTTTATGGCCTCTTTTTTTCGTCCGGAGTCTCATCCCGACTTATGGGGGAATCATAGTCTCCATCATCCTTTCCTCACTTGGGACAATGCTCTAGAAAATGATGATCATCACACTTTTATTTTTCTTACAACTCAACAATTACAACTCGATACTTAAAACAAATATGACTCTATATGAATGCCTCCGGCGGTGTACCAGGATATGCAATGAATCAAGAGTGACATGTATGAAAGAATTATGAATGGTGGCTTTGCCACAAATACGATGTCAACTACATGATCATGCTAGCAATATGACAATGATGGAGTGTGTCATAATAAACGGAACGGTGGAAAGTTGCATGGCAATATATCTCGGAATGGCTATGGAAATGCCATGGTAGGTAGGTATGGTGGCTGTTTTGAGGAAGGTATATGGTGGGTGTATGATACCGGCGAAAGGTGTGCGGTATTAGAGAGGCTAGCAATGGTGGAAGGATGGGAAAAAGTGCATATAATCCATGGACTCAACATTAGTCATAAAGAACTCATATACTTATTGCAAAAATCTAGAAGTTATCAAAGCAAATTATTACGCGCATGCTCCTAGGGGGATAGATTGGTAGGAAAAGACCATCGCTCGTCCCCGACCGCCACTCATAAGGAAGACAATCAATAAATGAATTATGCTCCGACTTCGTCACATAACGGTTCACCATACGTGCATGCTACGGGAATCACAAACTTTAACACAAGTATTCTTTAAATTCACAACTACTAAACTAGCATAACTCTAATATTATCACCTCCACATCTCAAAACAATTATCATGCTTCAATCTTCTCTTAGTATTCAACGCACTCAAAAGAAAATTTCACATATCTTGAACACCAAGCATATTTATATTAAGCAAGTTACCATGTTATTAAGACTCTCAAAATAATTTAAGTGAGGCATAAGAGATCAATAGTTTCTTTAAAACAAACCACCACCGTGCTAAAGATCTAAGTGAAGCACATAGAGCAAAATTATAACGCTCAAAAGATATAAGTGAAGCACGTAGAGCAAAACTACATAGCTCAAAAGATATAAGTGAAGCACATAGAGTATTCTATCAAATTTTAATTCATAGATGACTCTCTCAAAATGTGTGTACAGCAAGGATGATTGTGGCACACTAAAAAACAAAGACACAAATAATACAAGATGCTCAAAGCAAAACACATATCATGTTGGTGAATAGAAATATAGCTCCAAGTAAATTACCGATGGAAGTGGACGAAAGAGGGGATGCCCTCCGGGGCATCCCCAAGATTTGACTTTTTGGTGTCCTTGGATTATCTTGGGGGTGCCATGGGCATCCCCAAGATTAGGCTCTTGCCACTCCTTGTTCCATAATCCATCAAAAGAACTCACCCAAAACTTGAAAACTTCACAACACAAAACTCAATAGAAATCTCGTGAGCTCCGTTAGAGAAAGAAAACATAAAACCACTTCAAGGTACTGTAATGAACTCATTCTTTATTTATTTTGGTGTTAAACCTACTGTATTCCAACTTCTCTATGGATTATAAACTATTTTACTAACCATAGATTCATCAAAATAAGCAAACAACACACGAAAAACAGAATCTGTCAAAAACAGAACAATCTGTAGTAATCTTTAACTAACGCAAACTTCTGGAACTCCAAAAAATCTACCAAAATTAGACGACCTAGATAATTTGTTTATTGATCAGCAGCAATTGGAACCAGTATTTTATCACGTTCTGATGATTTTTAGTAATTCGGGCACTGAACGCAAAGTTTCTGGAAATTACAGCAAGATCAAATAACTATTATCCAAGAAGATCCAATAGGTCTAGCTTGGCACAAACACTAATTAAAACACAAAACCACATCCAAACAGAGGGTAGATGGGTTATTTATTCCCTAACAAAATAAAAACACAAAAAACAAAAAATAAAATTGGGTCCCCTAGCTAGGCATAAAAGCGAGGATAGATCTAGGTATTGCCATCTTTGGCATTAGGAAAGAAAAGAGCAAATTTCCTTTCTATGGAATTTATTCTCCTATTTTGGGAAAACACATGGCCATTAATGGATGAAGTAAGATTAAGCACGTTACGGAAATTTGCATCTATACTAGATTTCATCTCTTTGATAATTTCGTTTTGATAGAAGCATAAGAGGGTGGTAGATTCAACTTTATCATTCAAGGGGTGCCCAAATATAGTTTTCATCCTTTCATAAGTATCTATAGCATCCCCTTCAAGAAAACCCTCTTCAAAAATATAATCTAGCACTTGTTTAAAAGAGGTAGGTAATCCGACATAAAAACCTTTTAAGTAAACCTCAATTTGATATTGTGGTATACAACTAGCCCTAATCCTTAATAACCTATCCCAAGCATCTTTTAAAGACTCATCAATTAAATAGCGAAAAATTCCAGAGTCATCTTCATCAAGATTATTTAAACTCTCATTGGTGACCCCGGTGGGTCTCTCAATAGCATCATTATTTCTGAGTTTAGAGAGGATAGAGGGATCATCCAGGGTACTAAGACCTTGGAAAGGCCCCTTTGTTCTTTTTGATTCGGCCATGGCAACGGGAAGACAGGCGAGAAAAAGGCAAACAGAGAAGGAGAAGGGGAAGAAGAAAGAGAGGGCGAATAAAACGGCAAGGGTGAAGTGGGGGAGAGGAAAACGAGAGGCGAATGGAAAATAATGTAATGCGGGAGATAGGGATTGTGATGGATACTTGGTATGTTGACTTTTTGCGTAGACTCCCCGGCAATGGCACCAGAAATCCTTCTTGCTACGTCTTGAGCTTGCGTTAGTTTTCCCCGAAGAGGAAGGGATGATGCAGCAGAGTAGCGTAAGTATTTCCCTAAGTTTTTGAGAACCAAGGTATCAATCCAGTAGGAGGCCGCGTGCAAGTCCCTCGTACCTACACAACACAAAGAGCTCAACGCAACCAACGCGATTAGGGGTTGTCAATCCCTTCATGGTCACTTACGGAAGTGAGATCCGATAGATAATACTTTTGGTATTTTTGATATAAAGATGCAAAGTGAAAAGTAAAAGGCAAAGTAAAAACAAAACAAGATTAAAGTGATGGAGATTGATATGATGAGAATAGACCCAGGGGCCATAGGTTTCACTAGTGGCTTCCCTCGAGAGCATAAGTTTTCTACGGTGGGTGAACAAATTACTGCTGAGCAATTGACAGAATTGAGCATAGTTATGAGAATATCTAGGCATGATCATGTATATAGGCATCACGTCCGTGACAAGTAGATCGAAACGATTCTGCATCTACTACTATTACTCCACTCATCGACTGCTATCCAGCATGCATCTAGAGTATTAAGTTAAAAACAGAGTAACGCTTTAAGCAAGATGATATGATGTAGAGAGATAAATTCATGCAATATGAAATAAACCCCATCTTGTTATCCTCGATGGCAACGATACAATACGTGTCTTGCTGCCCCTTCTGTCACTGGGAAAGAACACCGCAAGATCGAACCCAAAGCTAAGCACTTCTCCCATGGCAAGAACTACCAATCTAGTTGGCCAAACCAAACGTATAATTCGAAGAGACTTGCAAAGATAACCAATCATACATAAAAGAATTCAGAGAAGATTCAAATATTGTTCATAGATAGACTTGATCATAAACCCACAATTCATCGGTCTCAACAAACACACCACAAAAGAAGAAGATTGCATCGAATAGATCTCCACAAGGGAGGGGGAGAACATTGTATTGAGATCCAAAAAGAGAGAAGAAGCCATCTAGCTACTAACTATGGACCCGAAGGTCTGAGGTAAACTACTCACACTTCATCGGAGGGGCTATGATGATGTAGAAGCCCTCCGTGATGACGGCCCTCTCCGGCGGAGCTCCGGAACAGGCCCCAAGATGGGATCTCGTGGATACAGAAAGTTGCGGCGGTGGAATTAGGTTTTGGCTCCTGTTCTGATCGTTTGGGGGTACGTGGGTATATATAGGAGGAAGGAGTGCGTCGGTGGAGCACCGAGGGGCCCACGAGGCAGGGGCGCGCCCTGTAGGGGGGGCGCGCCCCCTACCCTCATGACCGCCTCCGGTACTTCTTGGAGTAGGGTCCAAGTCTCCTGGGTCTTATCCGAGAAGAAAATCACGTTCCAAAAAGGATTTTTCTGTTTGGACTCCGTTTGATATTCTGTTTCTTCGAAACACTGAAATAGGCAAAAAAAACAGCAATTCTGGGCTGGGCCTTCAGTTAATAGGTTAGTCCAAAAAATAATATAAAAGTGGAAAATAAAGCCCGATATAGTCCAAAACAGTAGATAATATAGCTTGGAGCAATCAAAAATTATAGATACGTTGGAGACGTATCATATACCTCGGAATGATTATGGAAATGCCATAATAGGTAGGCATGGTGACTGTTTTGAGGATGATATATGGTGGGTTTATGGTACCAGTGAAAGTTGCGCGGCACTGATACGTCTCCAACGTATCTATAATTTTTGATTGCTCCATGCTATATTATCTACTGTTTTGGGCAATATTGGGCTTTATTTTCCACTTTTATATTATTTTGGGGACTAACCTATTAACCGGAGGCCCAGCCCAGATTTGTTGTTTTATGCCTATTTTAGTGTTTCGAAGAAAAGGAATATCAAACGGAGTCGAAAAGGAATGAAATCAACTGGAGAAGTTATTTTTGGAACGAAAGCCACCGGATAGACTTGGACTCCACGTCAGGAGATACGGGAGGTGCTCACGAGGGTGGGGGGCTCCCTCCCTATGGTGCGCCCCCTGCCTCGTGGGGCCCCCGTGGCTCCTGCGACGTACCTCCTGCATCCATATATACCTACGTAACCTAAAACTTCCAGAACAGAGATTAGATCGGGAGTTCCGCCGCCAGAAGCCTCCGTAGCCACCGAAAACCAATCTAGACCCGTTCCGGCACCCTGCCGGAGGGGGCAATCCTTCCCCGGTGGCCATCTTCATCATCCCGGTGCTCTCCATGACGAGGAGGGAGTAGTTCTCCCTCGGGGTTAGGGTATGTACCAGTAGCTATGTGATTGATCTCTCTCTCTCTCTCGTGTTCTTGAGGTGATACGATCTTGATGTATCGCGAGCTTTGCTATCATAGTTGGATCCTATGTTTCTCCTCCCCCTCTTCTCTCTTGTAATGAATTGAGTTTCCCCTTTGGAGTAATCTTATCGGATTGAGTCTTTAAAGATTTGAGAACACTTGATGTATGTCTTGCCGTGGATATCTATGGTGACAATGGGATATCACGTGATTCACTTGATGTATGTTTTGGTGATCAACTTGCGGGTTCCGCCCATGAACCTATGCATAGGGGTTGGCACACGTTTTCATCATGATTCTCTGGTAGAACTTTGGGGCACTCTTTGAGGTCCTTTGTGTTGGTTGAATAGATGAATCTGAGATTGTGTGACTCATATCGTATAATCATACCCACGGATACTTGAGGTGACATTGGAGTATCTAGGTGACATTAGGGTTTTGGTTTATTTGTGTCTTAAGGTGTTATTCTAGTACGAACTCTAGGGCTGTTTGTGACACTTGTAGGAATAGCCCAACGGATTGATTGGAAAGAATAACTTTGAGGTGGTTTCGTACCCTACCATAATCTCTTCGTTCGTTCTCCGCTATTAGTGACTTTGGAGTGACTCTTTGTTGCATGTTGAGGGATAGTTATGTGATCCAATTATGTTATTATTGTTGAGGGAACTTGCACTAGCGAAAGTATGAACCCTAGGCCTTGTTTCAACACATTGCAATACCGTTTATGCTCACTTTTATCATTAGTTACCTTGCTGTTTTTATAATTTCAGATTACAAATACTATTATCTACTATCCATATTGCACTTGTATCACCATCTCTTCGCTGAACTAGTGCACCTATACAATTTACCATTGTATTGGGTGTGTTGGGGACACAAGAGACTCTTTGTTATTTGGTTGCAGGGTTGCTTGAGAGAGACCATCTTCATCCTACGCCTCCTACGGATTGATAAACCTTAGGTCATCCACTCGAGGGAAATTTGCTATTGTCCTACAAACCTCTGCACTTGGAGGCCCAACAACATCTACAAGAAGAAGGTTGTGTAGTAGACATCAAGCTCTTTTCTGGCGCCGTTGTCGGGGAGGTGAGTGCTTGAAGGTATATCTTTAGATCTTGCAATCGAGTCTTTTAGTTTCTTGTTTTATCACTAGTTTAGTTTATAAAAGAAAATTGCAAAAAATGGAATTAAGTTTGTCTCATACGCTTCATATTTTTAATATCTTTCGTGAGTATGATGGAAAGGAAAATTGTGCTCAAGTGCTAGAAGAAGAAATCTGTAAAATGTTTGGCACTAAATCTTTGAATGATGAGCATGATTGCAATGTTGTTAGTACGAATTCTTTGAATATCCATGATACTAATGATGATTGCACTAGTGATGATGTCTCCTATAAACATGTCAATTTTTGTGGAGTGCATTGGGTTTGTAAGTACACACCAAATAGGGAAGATAGATATTGCATGAGGCATAAGTACTTAGAAACTAAATTGTTGCAAGAAAGGCTAGATGATTGTGCTAAAAATTTAAATTTTCTTGGCCGTACTTGTGGACTTTGCAATGAAAGTGGTCATTTAGCTATCCGATGCAAATTGTTTCATGATCTAATCGTGTCCAAAAATTGTGATGACTTGATTTCCCTTGCACACTATAATGAACTTAGTTTGCTTATGGGCTATGAAGAAATGAAACATATAACTAACTATCTTCCGGAATTTGCCCGTTATAAACTTCTTGGTTTTGATCTAGAGGAAATCTATATGTATTGTGCGGTGAATTGCATTGAAAATCCTTATATTGCCAATTACATAAAGAAAAGAAAACAAATAGAAGATGAAGAGAATACTAATGAAAGGTAAGAGACTTCCCAATACCCTCCTATTATTTCTTATGATGAATCAGGTAACGAGGAGGAGCCTCCTATTCAACCAATCTCATTAATAAGGAGCTCCAAAAAGAGTATTGAACCCACACATGATGTGGTGAAGAAGAAGAAAAGAAAAAGGAAGAGAGGTAAAAATATCTCTCTCTCAAATAATGTTGCTCCTATTACTATTGTGCCTCATGAAAATATAATTGTGGAAGATAATGATACTTATTATGATCTTGAAAATCTTTTTGGCACTTGCTTGGAAGAATATGATAATTGCTATACTATTGGTGTTATCCATACTATTAATTATGAGAGTGATTATGATTATGATATGAAAAGGCCCAAGCTTGGGGAAGCTATGTTTGATGAGGATGACATATTTGAGAATATATTTGCTGCAATTAATGTTTGTCCCAAGCTTGGGGAAGCTATGATTAATGAAGATGATATTTTTAGTCTCCCAAGTTTTGATATGCAAGTTTATAATGATGATAGCATGCCCCCTACTTATGATGATTATTGTGATGATACTTATGGTATAAAAAGTAGTGATTATATTTATAAAACTTGTCATGATTATGATTACCCCTTCTCTGAACCTTACTCTTTTAATATGGAAACAATTTATAGTATTCGAGTTTCCTATGATACTCCCATTATTCATGAGAAGAATTTTGCTTGTGTGGAGAGTAATAAAATTTCTATGCTTGTAGATCATGAAAATAATGCTTTAGGTGCTGGTTATATTGTTGAATTCATTCATGATGCTACTGAAAATTATTATGAGGGAGGAATATATGCTTGTAGGGATTGCAATAATATCAAGTCTCCTCCCTATGTGCTTAAAATTTTGAAGTTATGCTTGTCTTACCTTCCTATGCAAGTTGATTCTTGTCCCCATAAGTTGTTTGCTCACAAAATCCTTATGCATAGGAAGTGGGTTAGACTTAAATGTATTAGAAATATTCTTCATGATGCTCTCTTTATGTTACAATTCTTATCCTTTATGTGAGCATCATTGAAATCATCGTGCCTAGCTAGGGACATTAAACGATAGCGCTTGTTGGGAGGCAACCCAATTTTATTTTAGCTCCTTGATTTTTGATCCTGTTTAGTAATAGATAATTCATATAGACTCTGTTTATATGTGGTTTTATGCTTTTAATTAGTGTTTGTGCCAAGTAGAACCTTTGTGAAGACTTGGGGAAAGTCTTGTTGATCATGCTGTAAAAAACAGAAACTTTAGTGCTCACGAGAACTGCTGCCATTTTTATTTGGAGAGTGCTATTTAGTTAATTTTTTTTAATTTGATTAATATATAAATTCCTCAGGTCCAGCAATTTATTTGAGAATTTTATGAGTTCCATAAGTATACTTTTGATGCAGATTACTACAGACTGTTCTGTTTTTGACAGATTCTGTTTTTCGTGTGTTGTTTGCTTATTTTGATGAATCTATGGCTAGTAAAAGAGTTTATAAACCATAGAGAAGTTGGAATACAGTAGGTTTAACACCAATATAAATAAATAATGAGTTCATTACAGTACCTTGAAGTGGTGATTTATTTTCTTATACTAACGGAGCTTACGAGTTTTCTGTTAAGTTTTGTGTTGTGAAGTTTTCAAGTTTTGGGTAAGCATTCGATGGACTATGGAATAAGGAGTGGAAAGAGCCTAAACTTGGGGATGCCCAATGCACCCCAAGGTAATATTCAAGGATAGCCAAGAGCCTAAGCTTGGGGATGCCCCGGAAGGCATCCCCTCTTTCGTCTTCGTTCATCGGTAACTTTACTTGGAGCTATATTTTTATTCACCACATGATATGTGTTTTTCTTGGAGCGTCAATTTATCTTGTTAGGATTTGCTTGCTGTTATTTAGAACAATGTTTTGCATCTTTTATTTCAATAAAAGTGGCATTGATAGCCTTTACTATGCCTATGTTACATGTTGCTGTTTGAAAACAGAAAATTTACCGATGTTGCAATAATTCCCTAGAAAATTCAGAATGTGATAAAATGTTGAAACCTTTTGCATATTAAGGTATGATAAATTTACTACAGTGGGAATTTTATTTCATAATTTTTGGATCTAGGGAAGTATGGATGTTGCGGCATTCTTTACAGACTATCCTGTTTAGGCAGATTGCTGTTATGTTTGCATTGTTTGCATATGTTTGCTTCTTTAATGATTCTATTTGATTATAGGACTATTAAATATGCAGAGTCATTTAGTATGCAATGTTGAATAATAATTTTAGTGATTTTCTACAGTAGAGTATGATAAGGTATTGGCAATGGTTTATACTAACTTATCTCACGAATCCTTGTTGAGTTTTGTGTGGATGAAGCTTTTGAGATTTAGGGAGACCTTGATATGAGAGGAATTAAGGAGACACAAAATCTCAAGCTTGGGGATGCCCAAGGCACCCCAAGATAATATTTCAAGAAGTCCCAAGCATCTAAGCTTGGGGATGCCCGGTTGGCATGCCACCTTTCTTCTTCAACAACTATCGGTTAGTATCGGTTGATCCTAAGTTTTTGCTTCTTCACATGATGTTTGCCATTCTTAGAATTTAATTTTATTTTGCTTTGCTTGCTGTTTGAATAGAGTACCAAGATCTGAAATTATTAAATGTTAGAGAGTCTTCACATAGTTGCATAATTATTCGACTACTCATTGATCTTCACTTATATCTTTCGGAGTAGTTTGTCATTTGCTCTAGTGCTTCACTTATATCTTTTAGAGCATGGTGGTAGTTTTATTTTGAAGAAATAGATGAACTCTCATGCTTCACTTAGATTATTTTGAGAGTCTTAAATAGCATGGTAATTTGCTTAAAATCCTAATATGCTAGGTATACAAGATTAATAGTAAAATTCTCTTATGAGTGTGTTGAATACTAAGAGAAGCTTGATACTTGATGATTGTTTTGAGATATGAGGATGGTAATATTAGAGTCATGCTAGTTGAGTAGTTGTGAATTTGAGAAATACTTGTGTTGAAGTTTGTGATTCCCGTAGCATGCACGTATGGTGAACCGTTATGTGATGAAGTCGGAGCATGATTTATTTATTGATTGCCTTCCTTATGAGTGGCGGTCGGGGACGAGCGATGGTCTTTTCCTACCAATCTATCCCCCTAGGAGCATGCGCGTATTACTTTGTTTCGATAACTAATAGATTTTTGCAATAAGTATATGAGTTCTTTATGACTAATGTTGAGTCCATGGATTATACGCACTCTCACCCTTCCACCATTGCCAGCCTCTCTAGTACCGCGCAACTTTCGCCGGTACCATAAACCCACCATATACCTTCCTTAAAACAGCCACCATACCTACCTATTATGGCATTTCCATAGCCATTCCGAGATATATTGCCATGCAACTTTCCACCATCCAGTTTATCATGACACATTCATCATTATCATATTGCTTAGCATGATCATGTAGTTGACATAGTATTTGTGGCAAAGCCACCTTTCATAATTCTTTCATACTTGTCACTATTGATTCATTGCATATCCCGGTACACCGCTGGAGGCATTCATATAGAGTCATCTTTGTTCTACTATCGAGTTGTATCATCGAGTTGTAAATAAATAGAAGTGTGATGATCATCATTCAATAGAGCATTGTTCCCAAAAAAAAGAGAGAGAAAGGCCAAATAAAAAAAGAAAGGCCAAATAAAAAAATAAAGGCCAAAAAAAGGAAAGGCCAAATAAAAAAAGAAAATAAAAAGGGACAATGCTACTATCCTTTTACCACACTTGTGCTTCAAAGTAGCACCATGATCTTCATGATAGAGAGTCTCCTATGTTGTCACTTTCATATACTAGTGGGAATCTTTCATTATAGAACTTGGCTTGTATATTCCAATGATGGGCTTCCTCAAAATGCCCTAGGTCTTCGTGAGCAAGCAGGTTGGATGCACACCCACTTAGTTTCTTTTTGAGCTTTCATACACTTATAGCTCTAGTGCATCCGTTGCATGGCAATCCCTACTCACTCACATTGATATCTATTGATGGGCATCTCCATAACCCATTGATACGCCTAGTTGATGTGAGACTATCTTCTCCTTTTTTGTCTTCTCCACAACCACCATTCTATTCCACCTATAGTGCTATGTCCATGGCTCACGCTCATGTATTGCGTGAAGATTGAAAAAGTTTGAGAACATTAAAAGTATGAAACAATTGCTTGGCTTGTCATCGGGTGAAAGGATCGATATGGTTGACTAGAGGGGGGGTGAATAGGCAACTACCAATTTTTAGCTTTTCTTTACCAAATTAAACTTTGCATCAAAGTAGGTTGTCTATATGTGCAACTAGGTGAACAACCTATATGATGCAATAACAACAAGCATACAAGCAAGCAAGAGAAGTAACACTACAAGGCTTGCACAAGTAAAGGTAAGAGATAACCAAGAGTGGATCCGGTGAAGACGAGGATGTGTTACCGAAGTCCCTTCCTTTTGAGGGGAAGTACGTCTTCGTTAGAGCGGTGTGGAGGCACAATGCTCCCCAAGAAGCCACTAGGACCACCGTATTCTCCTCACGCCCTCACACAATACGAGATGCCGTGATTCCACTATTGGTGCCCTTGAAGGCGGTGACCGAACCTTTACAAACAAGGTTGGAGCAATCTCCACAACTTAATCGGAGGCTCCCAACAAAACCACGAAGCTTCACCACTATGGACTATGGCTCCGCGGTGACCTCAACCGTCTAGGGTGCTCAAACACCCAAGAGTAACAAGATCCGCTAGGGATGAGTGGGGGAATCGAAAGTCCCTTGGTGGAAGTGTAGATCGGGGCCTTCTCAACCACTACCGAGCAAATCAACAAGTTTGATTGGCTAGAGAGATAGATCGGGCGAAAATGGAGCTTGGAGCATTTAATGGAGCTTGAGCAATAAATGGAGCTTGGGGGAGGAAGAGGTAGGTCAAAGAGAAGAAGGGGACTCCCTTTTATAGTGGGGACAACAATCCAACCGTTGCCCCCCACCAACCAGCCCCGCACAGAGCGGTACTACCGCTGAGAGGGGGCGGTACTACCGCTAGGACAGCGGTACTGCCACGCAGAGGGGACTAGTGGGGAAAGGACCCAAATGCGGTACTACCACGGTGGTAGGGGCGGTACTACCGCTCCTGGAACGGTACTACCGCCTCTACAACCGCGACTAGTGCCGCAAAACCCGACACGAGAAAAAGACCTCTCGAATTGAGGCGGTAGGAGCCAGACTGCCCAGCGGTACTACGGCAGCGGGGTCACGGGCGGTACTACCGCTGTGGAGCGGTACTACCGCTTATGACCCTTCGGCCGTACTACCGCTGGCAGTGCGGTACTACCGCTGGGGCGCAAAAGAGAGAGAGAATCTCTCCAAAGATGCTGAGGACGAGGCGGAGGTGCCAGGCACCCCAGCGGTACTACTGCTGTGGAGCCACGGGCGGTACTACCACTATGGAGCGGTACTGCCGCTTATGGCTCCTCAGCGGTACTACCGCTGGGTTGTGCGGTACTACCGCTTGGACCCAGACAGGACAAGGAAGAGAGGAGAGAATTCTACAATGGAATGGAAAAGCTCGGAGGGTGAGAAGCTGATGTGTACGTGATGATTCCACCCATGCAATACCCCAGCGGACCCCCTCTTGATAGTACGGTGCCCTCTACGCAACTAGTCCACCGAGAAAGAACCGAAAGAGCTACACCGTCTTGAAATACACTCCGAGGGGAAGAAAGCGTCTCGTGCCAGGCGAGAATCTATGAATTATTCAAAGCACAAGATTAGTCCGCAAACATGTTGTCATCAATCACCAAAACTACCTTGAGAGAGATATGCCGTAACAATCTCCCCCTTTTTGGTGGATTGATGACAACTAGGGATTTGTGCAAGGAAAAGAAATAAAACGAAGGAAACTAAGAACTACAAAATATAGACGGGCTCCCCCAGAATGTGCGCACCTAGATATGGCAAGACACTCACATTCGGATCAACACTCCCCCTATATTTTATAGTCCAACAATACTAAGCACAAGATATATGAGAGAAGAGAATAAACAGGACAAGCATTCATCTCAAAATAAACTACAGTACTCTGAATAGACATAAGTAATAAGGTAGCGATAGGAAGCATATGTCTCACACCATATGTCTAGAACTTAGGTCTCACACCAAACCAAACCAAATAAAGACACCGAGAGAACACACAAGAACCCACAAGACGACTCAAAGCACGACAACAAACACAAATCCCTACACTCTCTCCCCCTCTGGCAGCGAGACACCAAAAAGGGCAAAGAGTGACGCTACGACTCCAGGTGATGGGAAGATGGCGATCTCGAACATCACATCTCTGCATCTTCATCATGGGTCGAAAACTGCTCAGCATCGGAGTCGGTCCAAGGGCAGTGCTGATGAATCCACTCCTCCTCTTCAGTGATCTGTCCCTCAGAACCACTGGCAACTGTCGCTCCCAACTGACGCATGAGCTCCTTGTGGCGCATCCTGGCATGCTTCTCTGCCACATGAGTCATGTACTGACCATGAGACTCCATGCAGAAAAGCTTCTTCAACTTGGTTTTAAGCTTCTTCGCCCATGAGGGTTCAGCACTAGAGGGGCCAGTATCCTCCTCGTGATCATCAGTGGCTGCCCCACCCTCGGTCTCCATGGCAGCAGTAGCAGCAGCAGCAGACGGACCCCCTATGGCAGCAGCAGCAGACGGGGTGGTCCAATTGTCCTTCTTCCTCAGACGCTTGATCTCATGAGAAACCAAGTCTCCAGTTTCTAGCAACACTCTGGGATAAGTCTGTGCCCAGGCCCGCTCAATGAGCCTCATGATGAATGGACCATATATGGGCATTTGCACTCAGACACAGCAGAGAGAAGTTCAGACCACATGACATGAGAAATATCCAGGCTCTCTCCAGTGCTTGCTTCCTTCTCATGCTGACAGAAAAGGAGCATGTCCACGAGGTAAGAGTGGACCATATCCAGATTCCCGATCCAAGGGAAGAGAGTCTCACGGAAGATGCGATGAAGAATGTCCAGATATGGAGACAGCTCATAGGTCTTCTTCTCAGTTACTGGATGAACTTTCACAGTGCAGTAGGGCCAAAGGGCTTGCTTGTGGGTGGATGTAGCATTGCGGTGAGGGCGGAAACCGACAGGAGTCTCAAGCCCGGTATCCACCACATCAAGTAACTCCATGAAAGCCTTCCATTTGACGGAAAGCAGCTTGCCATTGGTCATCCATGTCAGAGTCCTGTCGCCATCCGTCCCAAGATGGATGGTGGCATAGAATTGAGCCACCAAATCCGCATCGAAATCCTTGTTGAATTGCATGATCCTGAGAATGTTCAGCTGAGTGCACATCTGAAGGGCTTCGCCAAAGTACTCCAGGTCCTTCTCCATAGCATCAGTGTCAATGGAGCAAACATCAACAAACAGATTCTTCTTGGCCTTGATCACATCAAAGTAGATGGCAAACTGAAAACGGTTCCAGAACGGGCGGTTGACCAAAGTGGGTTCTTGGTCCACCGCATAGGGGTTGCGGCGATGCTTCTCCCAAAACTCCTTGTTGGTCATCTCAGTCACAGTCTTCCCTTTTGGCTTGTTGGCGGGTCGCTTCGATTGTTGAGGAGGTGGAGGAACACTGGCAGATGCACTTGCTGGAGGCGGTCGGGTGCTCGAGGAACCACCGGCTGGCTCTGAGGTGCGGTAGCGTTTTGATGTAGAACGCCCGGGGTTGATACGGCGACCTTGCTACTCGGAATGGTCATCACCTGGAGCCAAACACAAGAACACGCAAAACAACCAGAAAGAATGAGCATAAGCCAACAAACACAACAAAAAGATCAAGGTAAGGCAGGAATATGATGGAATTTGGCATGCAGCGGTAGTACCGTGACATGCCCGCGGTAGTACCGCCCCAAGCGGTAGTACCGCCTTAAAGAGAGCAGTAGTACCGCTCGAGGTCAAGCGGTAGTACCGCTCCAATGAGAGCGGTAGTACCGCTCGAGGCGGAGAAACATCAGTTTCCTACAGCACGAGGCAGAGAAACAGTGGTTTCCTACTACCGTGGTCAGATCCGGCACTACTGGCCTGCCAAATTCAAAAATATTCCTACCAAACTCTAATCGAGATAGTCTAGTTGCCTTCTCCAACCAACTCAAGCCTAGATTTAGCCAAAAATCTAGAGATTCAACCACCATTGCCCCCTAAGAAAACAAAATCTGAAAACGAGACAAAAGGAAAGAAAGAACGGGGGCAATACCGGCATCCATGGCAAGAGGACGGGGTGGGGATCGACTCCACCAAAGGAAATGGAGAGGGACGCCCCGGAGACGGAGATCCGCCGGAGCCCTCCCGCGGTGAGTGGAGGCTGGAGAGAGGAAGAGGAAAGAGGGGGCGAAGTGAATGGGTATGGGGGAGAAGAAACCTCCCCTGCCCCGACTTAACCCCCTGGTCCCGTCCCTCAGCGGTAGTACCGTGCTGGGGGCGGTAGTACCGCTTATGAGCGGTAGTACCGCGCACCACCAGCGGTAGTACTGCCCAGCACGCCAAGGCAACCAAACCAATAAGGCTTTTGCTCGAAGAAACGACAAAAACGGCAAGAAAAAGAGCACGCCAGCAAAACGACCAAGACACACCTCTTCAAAAGAGGGCGGTGGCCAAGGCCACCTATGTTTGAGTCAACAGGTATGGCGCTGCAAAGATTTTAACCTTGGGCCCATGACCAAAACTCGTCTTTGAAGCACAAGTACCATCAACAATGGCTAAAGTGAAAGACTTGATCAATTTATGCATAATGGGGGGGAGGGAGAGTTCATTAAGAGAACAACACTCCCCCGATGTCCATGCCTACACCTACACTAGACAACAAAATGAGCGTGGTGGGGTGTGCAAGGGTTCAAGCCACATTGCTCGAATCAATGATATTTAGCTCATGCCTTAACTCGCGAAATCTTGCTTCATCCAAGGGCTTCGTGAAAATAGCTGCAAGGTTGTCATGAGTGTTGACATAGTTGAGCTCGATCTCTCCTCGCCTAATGTGATCCCGGATGAAGTGATACCGAATCTCAATATGCTTCGTCTTGAAGTGTTGCACCGGGTTGAGAGAGATCTTGATGGCACTTTCATTGTCACACCAAAGAGGCACTTTGTCACAAGTGACACCGTAATCCTTTAAAGTTTGCCTCATCCATAGGAGTTGAGCACAACAACTACCGGCGGCAACATACTCCGCCTCAGTGGACGAGAGAGACACACAACTTTGCTTTTTGGAAGACCAACTTACCAAAGAGCAACCAAGGAATTGGCACCCTCCGGAAGTGGACTTCCTATCCACTTTGTCTCCCGCCCAATCGGAATCCGAGTACCCTACAAGCTTGAAGTTTGATCCTCTTGGGTACCATAAGCCAAAGTTTGGGGTATGAGCCAAATATCGAAAGATTCGTTTGACCACCACATTGTGAATTTCCTTAGGTGAGGCTTGAAACCGTGCACAAATTCCCACACTCAACATGATGTCCGGTCTAGATGCACAAAGGTAAAGCAAGGATCCAATCATGGAACGATATACCTTTTGATCCACCACTTTACCATTGGGATCTAAGTCAAGTTGGCACTTGGTGGGCATTGGAGTGGAAGCCGGCTTGACGTCACTTAGCTTGAATCTCTTGAGCATGTCTTGAGTGTATTTGGATTGATTGATGAAGGTTCCTTCTCTTCTTTGCTTCACTTCGAACCCTAGAAATAACTTCAACTCTCCCATGGAGGACATCTCAAACTTTGAGGTCATGAGAGCGGCAAATTCCTCATTGAAAGCTTTGTTAGGAGAACCAAAGATAATATCATCAACATATAATTGGCACACAAACAACTCCCCTTTGACCTTCTTAGTAAAAAGAGTGGGGTCAATTAGCCCAACTTCAAAACCACGGTCTTGTAACAACTCGGTAAGGTGGTCATACCACGCACGTGGGGCTTTTTTAAGGCCATAGAGTGCCTTATCGAGTTGATACACATGATCGGGAAAGTAGGGATCCTCGAACCCGGGGGGTTGCTTGACGTAAACCAATTCATTAATAGGAGCATTAAGAAAAGCACTCTTCACATCCATTTGTTGTAACTTCAAGTTATGATGAGAAGCATATGCAATCAACATGCGAATGGATTCAAGACGAGCAACGGGAGCAAAGGTTTCATCGTAGTCGATACCTTCGACTTGGGAGTAGCCTTGTGCTACCAAACGAGCCTTGTTGCGAATGATAATCCCATGGGCATCTTGCTTGTTCTTAAATATCCACTTGGTTCCTATGACATTGTGACATTGTGATAATCCCATGTCGCGAGCTTTGCTATTATAGTTGGATCCTATGTTTCTCCTCCCCCTCTTCTCTCTTGTAATGAATTGAGTTTCCCCTTTGGAGTAATCTTATCGGATTGAGTCTTTAAAGATTTGAGAACACTTGATGTATGTCTTGCCGTGGATATCTGTGGTGACAATGGGATATCACATGATTCACTTGATGTATGTTTTGGTGATCAACTTGCGGGTTCCGCCCATGAACCTATGCATAGGGGTTGGCACACGTTTTCATCGTGATTCTCTGGTAGAACTTTGGGGCACTCTTTGAGGTCCTTTGTGTTGGTTGAATAGATGAATTTGAGATTGTGTGACGCATATCATGTAATCATACCCACGGATACTTTAGGTGACATTGGAGTATCTAGGTGACATTAGGGTTTTGGTTGATTTGTGTCTTAAGGTGTTATTCTAGTACGAACTCTAGGGCTGTTTGTGACACTTATAGGAATAGCCCAATGGATTGATTGGAAAGAATAACTTTGAGGTGGTTTCGTACCCTACCATAATCTCTTCGTTCGTTCTCCACTATTAGTGACTTTGGAGTGACTCTTTGTTGCATGTTGAGGGATAGTTATGTGATCCAATTATGTTATTATTGTTGAGGGAACTTGCACTAGCGAAAGTATGAACCCTAGGCCTTGTTTCAACACATTGCAATACCATTTACGCTCACTTTTATCATTAGTTACCTTGCTGTTTTTATAATTTCATATTACAAATACTATTATCTACTATCCATATTGCACTTGTATCACCATCTCTTCGCCGAACTAGTGCACCTATACAATTTACCATTGTATTGGGTGTGTTGGGGACACAAGAGACTCTATGTTATTTGGTTGCAGGGTTGCTTGAGAGAGACCATCTTCATCCTACGCCTCCTACGGATTGATAAACCTTAGGTCATCCACTTGAGGGAAATTTGCTATTGTCCTACAAACCTCTGTACTTGGAGGCCCAACAACGTCTACAAGAAGAAGGTTGTGTAGTAGACATCAGGCACTAGAGAGGCTAGCAATGGTGGAAGGGTGAGAGTGCATATAATCCATGGACTCAACATTAGTCATAAAGAACTCGCATACTTATTGCAAAAATCTACTAGTCATCGAAGCAAAGTACTACGCGCATGCTCCTAGGGGATAGATTGGTAGGAAAAGACCATCGCTTGTCCCCGACCGCCACTCATAAGGAAGACAAACAAAAAATATCTCATGCTCCAACTTCGTTACATAACGGTTCACCATATGTGCATGCTACGGGACTCACAAACCTTAACACAAGTATTTCTCAAATTCACAACTAATCACTAGCATGACTCTAATATCACCATCTTCATATCTCAAAACAATCATAAGGAATCAAACTTCTCATAGTATTCAATACACTTTATATGAAAGTTTTTATTATATCCCTCTTGGATGCCTATCATATTAGGACTAGATTTATAACCAAAGAAAATTACCATGCTGTTTTAAAGACTCTCAAAATAATATAAGTGAAGTACGAGAGTTCATCAATTTCTATAAAATAAAACCACCGCCGTGCTCTAAAAAGATATAAGTGAAGCACTAGAGCAAAATTGCATAGCTCAAAAGATATAAGTGAAGCACATAGAATATTCTAATAAATCACGATTCATGCGTGTCTCTCTCAAAATGTTTCTACAACAAGGATGATTGTGGCAAACTAAAAAGCAAAGACTCAAATCATGCAAGACGCTCCAAGCAAAACACATATCATGTGGTGAATAAAAATATAGCCTCAAGTAAAGTTATCGATAGACGAAGACGAAAGAGGGGATGCCTTCCGGGGCATCCCCAAGCTTAGGCTCTTGCCACTCCTTATTCCATAGTCCATCAAATCCTTACACAAAACTTGAAAATTTCACAACACAAAACTCAACAGAAAATCTCATAAGCTCTGTTAGTATAAGAAAATAAATCACCACTTTTGGTACTATTGTGAACTCATTATTTATTTATATTGGTGTAATATATATTGTATTCCAACATTTCCATAATTCATACCACCGAGCCGTAGATTCATCAAAATAAGCAAACAACACATAGAAAACAGAATCTGTCAAAAACAGAACAGTTTGTAGCAATCTAGATATTTCGAATACTTCTCTAACTCAAAAATGCAATTTTTTATTAATCTTCTGCAAAAAGAATCAATATTTTATCACGCTCCTATTAAAATGAGAATTGTTTTCCTGAACGCAAAAGTTTCTGTTTTTCAGTAAGATCAAATCAACTATCATCGTAAGCTATCTCAAAGGTCTTACTTGGCACAAACACTAATTAAAACACAAAACCACATCTAACCAGAGGCTAGATGAAATATTTATTGCAAAACAGAACCTAAAAAACAAAAACAAAAATAAAATTGGGTTGCCTCCCAACAAGCGATATTCTTTAAAGCCTTTTAGCTAGGCATTGATAATTTCAATGATGCTCACATGAAAGACAAGAATTAAAGCGAAAGCGAGCATCATAAAACACATGACAAACACATCTAAGTCTAACATACTTCTTATGCATAGGCATTTTATAAGCAAACAAATTATCAAGACAAGCAAAAACTAGCATATGCAAGGAAGAAGAAAGAAACAATACCAAACTCAACATAACGAGAGATAATTTAGTAACATGAAAATTTCTACAACCATATCTTACTCTCTCATAATAATTACATGTGGGATCATATTCAAATCCAACAATATAGCTATCACATAAAATTTTCTCTACATGATCCACATGCATGCAAAGTTGACACTCTTCCAAAATAGTGGGAATATCATTTACTAAAGTCATGACCTCTCCAAACCCACTTTTATCAAAAACTTCATAAGATTTAATATCATCCAAATATGTGGGATCTAAAGTTGACACTTTTCCAAACCCACTTTTGGTATTATTGCAAACATTATTATCAATCTCATATCCATCACGGGGATTAAATAAAGTTTCAAGATTATAAGAAAAAACACCCCAATCATTGCAACAAGTAGTGGACATAGCAAAACTAGCATCCCCAAGCTTAGGGGTTTGCATATCATTAACATAATTGACATACATAAAATTTATAGTAATATCATTGCAATCATGCTTTTCATTCAAGGAGCTATCGTGAATCACTTCATAAATTTCTTATTTCAACACTTCATCACAATTTTCAGATTCACGAATTTCAAGCAACACCTCATAAAGATAATCTAGTGCATTCAACTCACTAGCAATTGGTTCATCATAATTGGACCTTTTGCTGATGTTGTCGGAAATTTGGAAACACAGGAATGCAGTCGTGTTTGATGGGGCGGTGCCATCGGTTGCTGATCTTTTACGCAAAATCTCCTTGGAAGGTAGAACGTGGTCGCTGGCTGGGTTCATAAAAGGAACTGTAGATTATGTGTTTGCAGGTCTAATACGGTGGAGCATTGGGGAGGAGTAGACTATGCTAGGGTGGAGTGGAGTTGTATGTGTCTTCGTGAGGTGTAACACAATGTGATGTAAATAACCGGTGGAGGCGTTCTTCGCCTTTCTTCTATCAATATATGATATGCACACTCGTGCATATTCGAGAAAAATAATTGGATCTTTTAAAAAGATTAGCAAGTGGATGAGGATCCATAAACTCTTTGCTTCTTTTTTTCAATAAACACACAATTATACCAAGCAAACGAGCAAACAAACCAAGTAAGACATAAGGGCAAACGAAAAGAAGGACGAAAGAAGGGCGAAGAAAAAGGCAATTTTTTCGAAAATCATTTTAGGAGTGGGGGAGAGGAAAACAAGAGGCGAATGGCGAATAATGTAATGCAAGAGATGAGAGTTTATGATGGGTACTTGGTATGTCTTGACTTGTCGTAGATCTCCCTGGCAACAGCACTAGAAATTCTTCCTGCTACCTCTTGAGTTTGCGTTGGTTTTTCCTTTGAAGAGGAAAGGGTGATGCAGCAAAGTAGAGTAAGTATTTCCCTCAATTCTTGAGAACCAAGGTATCAATCCAGTAGGAGACAACGCACAAGTCACTGAATACCTGCACAACCAAACACCAACTTGCACCCAATGCGATAAAGGGGTTGTCAATCCCTTCACGGTTATTTGCAAAGTGAGATCTGATAGAGATGGATAAACGGTAACGTAATATTTTTGGTACTTTTGGTTTATGGAACGGAAAGTAAAAGATTGCAAAGGAAGTAAATAGGAAACTAAAATTTTAGATCGGAAACTTATATGATGGAAAGTAGACCCGTGGGCCATAGGTTTCACTAGAGGCTTCTCTCAAGATAGAAAATATTATGGTGGGTGAACAAATTACTGCCGAGCAATTGATATAAAAGCGCAAAGTTATGACGATATCTAAGGCAATGATCATGAATATAGGCATCATGTCCGTATCAAGTAGACCGACTCCTGTCTGCATCTACTAATATTACTCCACACATCAACCGACTCCTGTCTGCATCAAGAGTATTAAGTTCATAGAACAGAGTAACGCATTAAGTAAGATGACATGATGTAGCGGGATAAACTCAAGCAATATGATGAAAACCCCATCTTGTTATCCTCGATGGCAACAATACAATACATGTCGGTTCCTCTTCTGTCACTGGGATCAACCATTGTAAGATTGAACCCAAAGCTAAGCACTTCTCCCACTACAAGAAAAAACTATCTAGTTGGCCAAACCAAATCGATATTTAGAAGAGACTTGCAAAGATACCAAATCATGCATATAAGAATTCAGAGGAGATTCAAATAATATTCATAGATAAGCTGGTCATAAATCCACAATTTATCAGATCTCGGCAAACTCACCGCAAAAATGTATTACATCGAATAGATCTCCAAGAACATCGAGGAGAACATGGTATTGAGAATCAAAGAGAGAGAAGAAGCCACTCTAGCTACTAGCTATTGAAAGAACAAGGATGTCGCCTAGAGGGGGGTGAATAGGTGCTTTAAAATAATTATGGTTTAGGCTTGAACAAATGCGGAATAAACCTAGCGGTTAATTTGTCAAGCACAAAACCTACAACAACTAGGCTCACCTATGTGCACCAACAACTTATGCTAAGCAAGATAAACAACAAAGTGATAGCAAGATATATGACAAGAAATAATATGCCTATCACAAATTAAAGTGCATAAGTAAAGGGCTCGGGTAAGAGATAACCGAGGCACGCGGAGACGATGATGTATCCCGAAGTTCACACCCTTGTGGATGCTAATCTCCGTTTGGAGCGGTGTGGAGGCACAATGCTCCCCAAGAAGCCACTAGGGCCACCATAATCTCCTTTCGCCCTCGTGTAACATCCCAAAATTCTAAATTTTGGAATGTTGTATTAAATAGATAGATTTGATTGATTGACTAAAAGTGAGTGAAATTCGAAACTTTTCGAAAGTTAAATGAGAGGGAATAAAAGGACTTTCCCAAACTTTTATTTTTTGCATTTATGATCTCCGGGAATTCAAATTCTTTTCACCACGAAACCCTGGAGAGAAGATGACATGACTTCTTCCATTTATTTAAATGACAAGGGGTGTTGAAAATATTTGAATTTCATTTGAGAATATTTCCAATTCTGAAACTTTATGCAACTCAATGATTTTCACGAGCGAAGATAAAATGACTTCTTCAAATTATGAAATATGAGTTGGGAGTTTCAAGGATCAAATTCAAAGTCCTTTTGAAATTACTTTTCAATTTGGGTTATTTGAGTTTTATTCAAATTATTTTTCTCCAAAAACAAAATACATGGAAAATAGGGTAACATGATTCCCTACAATAGAAAATTGGAGAAAAATTAAATTGAAATCATTTTGGTATTTTTAGAATGATTTTTGTTGGATTCTATTAGACCAGTAGCACTCTTTGAATTATCTAATTTTGTGTGTATTTTATTTAATGATAGGAAAATGTTCAGCTTGTAGAAAATCTTTTTCTGAAAATTTTGATATATTATATGCTTATATAATATTTTTAATTATTTCGTTTTTATTATTTTGATTGTGCGGAAAAATGTTTTTTTTTAAACCTTCAGACCGACCGGACCGGGCCGGCCCAGTTCGCCAGGCCACGGCCCACGCCGCTCGTCCCCGAGCTCGGGACGAAGTCCCGAGCCAGCACGCCAGCGCCGCCGCCGTGCTTTGCCTGGCCACTCCCGCCGCCGCCTCTCCTGCCCCCTCGCCGTGGTAGTACCACTCCCATGGGCGGTAGTACCGCTACAGCCTTCTTAAGGACACCAAAACTGACACAACTTCTGCAAACGGACTCCGAATTCAACGAAACCAAGTCTGTTGGAAAGCTAGCAACAAGGGCTAACACAAACTTGATAGAAATAACAAAAATAAGCAAATTAGAAAAGGCCCATAAGAAAATGGTGAGAACCCTTCCTCAAAAAAGACTGGTAAAACCTCCAACACCGAAAACGCAATAGAAAAAGCATGTGAACTCCGTTTTTGATGAACTCGAGCTTGTCAAGAAGATGACCATAAGCTCCAAATCTCACAAGGAGAAAACCAAACAAGAACCAAGAAAGATGATGCAAGCATGCAATGGTTTGAGCTCTCTACGAACGATACAATCAAGCTACTCACTTGAGAGCCCCCCTTGATAGTACGACAAACGATCCTATAACCCGGTCTCCAAACTACCACCATGAGACCGGTAAAATAGAGAACCTACCAACGCCAAACCTTTGCCTTCCACAAAGTCCACTTGAGCTAGATGTAGACGATCTTGACTTCCTCAAGTAGGACCACCTTTCTTGATTGCGTTGGCTCGGTGAAGACTAGTAGATTGCTCCCCCATACTCCATTATGGGTGAGCCACTTCTAGGCACATCTTCACAAGTCCATTGTCACCAGAATGGACGGCAATATTCAAGCACTTGATCTCTTTGTGATGCATCACTGGAATGTGCACACCGCAACCTAACCCCACAAAGAACTCTCACGAAGACTATGGGTTAGTACACAAAACGTAATGGTCAATGCTTACGATACCATGGGATCACTTGATCCCTCTTGGTACATCTTCTACGCTTTGTGATTTGATCAACTTGATTCACTCTTGACTTAGTCTTGATCAACGTTGAACCTTTCCAACTCTCTTCATTTGGATGATGCCTTGAAGGTAAGCATGAATGATCACAAAATCTTCTTCTTCAAGACATGCTTGCAATAAGATCAACTCTCACATGACCAATGTTTGTATAATTTCTTAATAGCACCTTGGTCAACACATAAACTCCTTGAAACCAGCACATGGACTTCAAGAAGTTCCTATGGACAAATCCTTCAAATATAACTCAATGCAACCATTAGTCCATAGAGAATGTCATCAATTATGAAAACCACACATGGGGCCACCGCATGTCCTTTCAATCTCCCCCATTTTGGTAATTGATGAAAATCACTTTCAAGAGAGTTTATATAAGGAATTATGCATCACCATGCAATGCAACAACCAATGATGCATGAATATGAGATGCAGATGCTTAGGAACAAAACCAAAGCAATGCAAAACTCTGAAAACTTCTCCACAAAACTCTCTGAAACTTCTCCCCCATTGGCATCGATTGCCAAAATGGGAGAAAAGCTTAGAAGGCCAATAAATTGTGTTCCTCCATAAATTGTGTATTTCTCAACAAGAGAGTGGAATGCAATACACATATACAACGATAAATACTTGGAGGAAGACAAACTGTATTGAGGCCCAAAGATTGCAAAAGAATGATATACCACAAAGACATAACAAAGACAGAAATAAGCAATCAGGCAATCAAAAGATACCAATTGAAGCAAGCTATCAAAAGATACCAATTGAACCAACTAGACCAAAGATCCTACAAGGCACATGAATAAAGGATATTATGATATGAGCAAAGGAGTGTTCTAGATAAACTAGAGAAGCTCCCCATGATTTGTGCATAATTTAGTTTTGTAATTGGATACAATGAGCACAAAATAGGATCGTCACTCCCCAAAGATCAATAGAACCTCACGACAAGTGCAAGAGAGCAACGAAGTGTTCTAAGGACACTAGTGAAGCTCCTCATGATTTGTGCACTCCTTACAATATTTGCACTAGGATACCAAGTGCACAAAATAGGATCATCACTCCCCAAAAATCAACAGAAACTCACAACAAGTGCAAGTGAGCATGTAGGACGCCTAGCACTTGCAACAAACAATTGGTTGAGCAACATATAAAAGAGGCAACTTAAGAGTAGGCTCAACCAAAATGATGTGTGTGAGTCATGGCAAAGCACTTGAGACGACTAATGTAAGGGTGAGCATTAAGCAACAACATAGCCTTGAATAGTGGAGATACAAGGTGCATGAAATGTCCTTCCCACACATACCAAGCAAACGGGTTCACAAGCTCACTAATAAGAATATAAAGAACCTATGCTTGTGACAACCCATGGTGAATAAAGAAAATGATAGCTTTGTCAAGAGAAGGGATACCAATCGAAATGGCAAAAGCCTCATCAAGACAAGCAAGAGAAAAAAATATCTTCACCACAACAGAGTGCATCAAGATGCAACGATATAGGATCCACACTCAAGATAAATCCTTGCACATAACCACCAAGGAAAGGTGGACGTGAAAGAATAAGGATATCAACTACATATGTAACTTCTCTCAAGTGTATAAGAGTCTAGGTAGATGAAAATCATGATGATATCAATCCACAAAGAAGGGTATACACACGAAATAGTTACAAAAAGGAAAGAACAAGATATCCACAAGGAAGTCATAAATATACGAGTAAGAAATTTGCTTGACAGCATAGCACATGGATATATATGGTCTTATTGTATATAAATTAATTCCAACCACACGAACATCAAAGACATCACAACTAGCAACAAGAGATCATTCTTGGGATGCTTTGAGAAAGGAAACAAGTATCACAAGAAAGAATGAATAACATGCCATGATAAAACCTACACAAGGTTGATGCAAGTAATGTGTGCATGAAGTATATGAAGATACTTGTTATCGAGTTAACATTGGAAGGATGTAGTAGATACCAATTGAAGGTAGATAGTAGTTCATTGATCATCCTAGCTTGACTCCAATAAGCACATGGTGACAACACCTTCCTTGTGAGTGAGCCGAGCATCCAATGCATCTCCAATTGTTCCTAGAACAACAACACAAACAAAATGGTACCCAAACTCATTGGGACCAAAGAGTCAGAAACACCAATACATAGGACAAACTCCACAAAATATGTGCACATAGATATGAAAATAAATATCATGCACTTCTCATACAATTTGAGACTTGGTGGAGTTTCCCCTATATATTGGGTCAAAGAACGAAAGCATGCCAAATAAAATGCATGAAGTAAATATGCATGCTCGAAACTTTCAAGGACCGAAACCAAATGAAAAAGAAATATCAAGTGAAAATAGGATACCAAATGGAGAAATCATCACTTGGTAGATATAAAAGATACATCAAGGAATGAGATATCCATTGATACACACAAAAAGAAAGATATCAAACTCCCAAAAGAGAGAATGGTTCCAAACAAACCAAGCCCTCTACAAAGTTTCATGATGGCACAAAGTACCAAAAAGAAACGGCTTGCCGTCCACCAACACACACTTAATATGGATCACAACATGAGTGTTTTATAGAAAATAGGATAGCTCCCCCACAAGTTGTGCATTATAGAGAATTTGCATTTGAATACAAAATGCACAAGGTAAGATCACCACTTTCACTATATCAACAAAACACTAGACAAGATCAAGAAAACAGCAAAATCCTCAAGTGGCACGGAAGGCAATGAGAGTTGACACAAACTTGGCAAGAGATAAGGTGAATAAAAAGCAAACGCAAACGTGGAGATGATCAATAATTTCTACCACACATAAGTGAGTACCAATTGTCAAAAGACAAGAAGTATTTGGAAATAATTCCCGGTGGTAGATAGCAAGGATATCCGACATCATCCTCACACCAAACACAAGCAAATTGCAACTTGTAGAGCTAACATGCCACCTCGGAACATGCTAATTTACAATATCAATTCTAGATGACAAATATCTCAAATGTACACATTTTCTAGGCTTGTAATATGCACATAGCATATTACTCCCCCATAATGTGATACCAATAAAGACTTAACAAGAGGCAATAAGAGGATCCAACAAGAGATAATTAATGGACTATTTAGAATTTGAATTTCTCATGAGAAGACATACCACATAGCGACTAGATAATCTTGTAATATCAATACTAGATGATATTCCTCATGTACACACATTTATAGGATTGTGGGGTGCACAAGGCACATCACTCCCCCACAATGGGATATTACATTAATCTCTCACAAGAGCCAATTAAGATACAAACAAGATGCAAAAGGCTCAAAACACAACTGACACATACATGAAGTGCAAACAAACATACACATACTTGATTACTCAAGATAAGCAAATTGGAAGTACACATATACAAACACATGCAAGGAACAAAGCCAAAACAGGCAAAGGTGCAAGTAACTTTCAATGTAAACAATTTAAGTACAAGTTACCGG
This sequence comes from Triticum urartu, assembly GCF_003073215.2. Taxonomy (NCBI): domain Eukaryota; kingdom Viridiplantae; phylum Streptophyta; class Magnoliopsida; order Poales; family Poaceae; genus Triticum; species Triticum urartu. The sequence goes on along the minus strand of NC_053028.1, from coordinate 554,364,918 downwards.
AAGGAGGCACATTGGATATAGTATAGAAACTTGATAACCCAATTGACTTGGCTTGAGAAAATAAGAATGATAAATTCCCCTTAATTCTTCATAATGTAGCCAAGTCTCCAATGCCCTTCAAAGACACCTATTGATCAAGTTTGAGCTTGTTGGTCCCCAACCAAGTTGGGTCCTAAGAGGTTAGTCACGATAGACTTGGCTACCCAAATGTTTCTTTTCTTTACACCACTTTGAGTACCAAAAAATTTGGCAAACACATTGCTAACCTTATCCTTCTCGAGAGAATAGATACAATCAATTATAATAGGGTTCGATAGGGTACCATTCGTGCATGAAGAAGCAACGTCACCTTTTTGACGAGTCTGCTCTTCACTTTCTTCTCACTTGATTTCTCAACTTGAGAAGCATTAGCTTGAGTTTTCTTGGGAAGAGGTCTTGCTTCAACTTGAGGTTGAGCATGAGAATGAACTTGTTGCCGCTTCCTTATTGCTTGTCACTGATGGCCTTCTTCTTCAAAGGGAAAGATCTAACATGATGCCCTTCAATTTTCACTTGAAGCAAACGATCTTGGCCGAATTCTTGACTTGTTTTTGGCCCTTCTTCTTGTTGCTCTTGGACTTCTTATTCTTATTGGAGTTGAATCCAAGTCCACCTTTTTCATTTGGGGATTTTTGCACATTCAAGATATTGTTGAATGTGGCCTTCCCTTCATGACACTTTTCCAAGTCTTTCTTCAAAGAAGTGACTTGGGCCTTGAACTCTTTGATTTCCTCTACATGGTTAGTCTCAACACAAGCACTAGAGGAAGTATAAGCTTCATCGTTAGAGCAACAAGGCAAGGAAAGAAATTCATCACAAGATGTACCAATGTTATGCATGGATGAATAACGGGGACTAGCACAAGGCAATATAGCATTTTGACTCAAAATAGTGCTAGTATCCACATGAGGCTCACTAGATGTTATCTTAGCAATCATGGCCTCATGAGCTATATTTACCACATTATGGGATACTAGAATATTATCATGAGAGCTTGAGAACTTTTCATGGCTTTCTTCCAATTTCCCATAATTGCTAGATAGCAACTCAAGTTGAGCCTGAAGCTCAACATTCTCCTTCAAAATGGATGCTTCACAAGTAATAGAGTTAGTAGCACGTGACGCCCCCGATTCAATCGTACACTAATCATACACGCAAACATGTACGATCAAGATCAGGGACTCACGGGAAGATATCACAACACAACTCTACAAATAAAATAAGTCATACAAGCATCATATTACAAGCCAGGGGCCTCGAGGGCTCGAATACAAGAGCTCGATCATAGACGAGTCAGCGGAAGCAACAATATCTGAGTACAGACATAAGTTAAACAAGTTTGCCTTAAGAAGGCTAGCACAAACTGGGATACAGATGGGAAGAGGCGCAGGCCTCCTGCCTGGGATCCTCCTAAACTACTCCTGGTCGCCGTCAGCGGGCTACACGTAGTAGTAGGCACCTCCCGAGTAGTAGTAGTAGTCATCGTCGACGCTGGCGTCTGGCTCCTGGGCTCCAACGTCTGGTCGCAGCAATCGGGTATAGGAAAGGGGGAAATGGGGAGAAAAGCAACCGTGAGTACTCATCCAAAGTACTCGCAAGCAAGGAGCCACACTACATATGTATGCCTTGGTATCAAATGGAATAAAGGTATCATATGAGGACTGAACTGTAGAATGCCAGAATAAGAGGGGGATAGCTAGTCCTGTCGAAGACTACGCTTCTGGCGGCCTCCGTCTTGCAGCATGTAGAAGAGAGTAGACTGAAGTCCTCCAAGTAGCATCGCATAGCATAATCCTACCCGGCGATCCTCTCCTCGTCGCCCTGTTAGAGAGCGATCACCGGTTGTATCTGGCACTTGGAAGGGTGTGTTTTATTAAGTATCCGGTTCTAGTTGTCATAAGGTCAAGGTACAACTCCAAGTCGTCCTGTTACCGAAGATCATGGCTATTCGAATAGATTAACTTCCCTGCAGGGGTGCACCACATAACCCAACACGCTCGATCACATTTGGCCGGACACACTTTCTTGGGTCATGCCCGGCCTCGAAAGATCAAAATGTCGCAGCCCTACCTAGGCACAACAGAGAGGTCAGCACGCTGGTCTAAATCCTATGGCGCAGGGGTCTGGGCCCATCGCCCATTGCACACCTGCACGTTGCGTACGCGGCCGGTGAGCAGACCTAGCCTCCCTTATACAAGAGCAGGCGTTCCAGTCCAACCCGGCGCGCGCCGCTCAATCGCTGACGTCACGAAGGCTTCGGCTGATACCACGACGTCGAGTGCCCATAACTATCCCCGCGTAGATGGTTAGTGCGTATAGGCCAATAGCCAGACTCAGATCAAATACCAAGATCTCGTTAAACGTGTTATTTTGAAATAACCGCGAACGCCGACCAGGGCCAGGCCCACCTCTCTCCTAGGTGGTCTTAACCTGCCATGTCGCATCGCCACAACGATCCACTCAGAGGGCCGTCGGGACAAACGTCCTTTCGGACCCAATCCGTGAATCACTCGCGGGTACTCCTATGAGCCGACCCGTCTTTGGTCACCACATGTATCATGTATAAAGTATATGGTATATACCCATGATCACCTCCAGAGTGATCACGGCCCGATAGTATAGCATGGCAGACGGACAAGAATGTAGATCCACAGATGATAAACTAGCATCCTATACTAAGCAATAGGATTGCAGGTAAGGTATCAACAGTAGTAGCAAGGACAGGCTATGCATCAGGATAGGATTAACGGAAAGTAGTAACATGTTACACTACTCTAATGCAAGCAGTATAGAGAGTAGAGTAGGCGATATCTGGTGATCAAGGGGGGGCTTGCCTGGTTGCTCTGGCAAGAGAGAGGGGTCGTCAACACCGTAGTCGTACTGGGTAGCAGCGGCGTCGGTCTCGGTGTCTAGCGAGAGACGAGGGGGAAGAAACAATAAATATAATGCAAACAAATACATGGCGATGCATGACATGGCAAGTAGCGGTGCTAGGGGTGCCCTAACGCGGTATGAGGTGATACCGGTGAAGGGGGGAAACATCCGGGAAAATATCCCCAGTGTTTCGCGTTTTCGGACCGGTGAACCGGAGGAGGAAAGTTGCGTGTTTGCTATGCTAGGGATGCGTGGCGGACGAACGGGTTGCGTATCCGGGTTCGTCTCGTCGTTCTAAGCAACTTCCATGTTGAAAATATTTTAATCCGAGTTACGGATTAAAAGATATGATTTTCTAAAGATTTTATTAATTTTATGGAATTTAATTAATTATTTTATTTAATTCAAAATTGAATTTATGACATCAGCATGATGTCATGCTGACCTCAGCAGTCAACAGGGGTTGACTGGTCAACCTGACAGATGGGCCCTTGACTGGGTCAACAGCACAGTCAGCAGGTCCAGTCAGCAGTCAACGGTCCTGTTGACTAGTCAAACTTACGCGTGGGTCCCACTTGTCATAGTCATAGTTTAACTAAACATAATTAATTAGTTAATTAATTATTAGGTTACCTAATCAGAGTTAATCAGGTTAATTTAACAGATCTAGTTAAGTTAATTAATTATTAAATTAATTAATTATTAATTGTTTTTAGTTATTTTGATATTCTTTTTTTTGTTCTAACAGGGGCGGCCCCACTAGTCATACCCACAGGGGGGTTAGCCCTTAAACTAATCTGGGGGGTTATCCCCACTAATCCAATAGGGATCGGCTGGCTCGCTCAACAGAACCCATGGCGGGGTGTGCCGCCGGCGATGGCGCGCGGGCAGGCGCCGCGACGGCAAGCAGTGGGCGTCGTCGGCAGAGGACGGCGCCGGCGAAGGGCGGGGCGCGCGTGGCAGGCGGGTTTACGGGCGCGGGTGCGGGGTCAAGGCCGTAGCCCAAGCGGCGGCCAGCGCGCGAGGGCCGCGGTCGCGGAAACGCGCGACGAGCGTGGATGGTGGGGCGCGCGGCCCAGGCGCGGCGCGGGGAAGGAGGCCGCGGCCCCGGGGTGGCAGCGGGGCGCTGGGCGCGCGAGCGCGCGCGCATCGACGGGGCCGACGCGGCCAGGAGCTGGGGCGCGGCCCGCGGGTGCCGGGTGCGTGCACGGGATGAGGGAGCCGCGGGGGGGGGGCGGCCACGGCGGTGACCGTACGAGGAGAGGGGGAGCTCACAGGGGAGCTGCAGGGAAAAGGCAGTGCGCTCGGGGAGGTGGCGGCAGTGTCGCCGGTGATGGGGTAGCGGAGGGCGGCGCCGTTCGGGGAAGCTGCCGGCATCGGGGTCGAGCGGCTCCGTGCTCGGGGTGATCCAGCTGGGAGGAGGACGAGCAGGCGACGACGAGGAAGGGGTGCCGGCGAGGTAGAAGCGGGGCGACGGTGACCGACGGGGTCGTGCGGCCCCGATCCAGATCGGGGGGCGAGCGAGAGAGGGCAATCGGGGGGAGTGGGGGATCGTGGGGGGGAGTGGGGTTCGGTTGGGCTAGGGTTTGGTCACCCCAGGGGTGTTGTAGGAGCCGGCTGGGCCGGCCTAATTGGCCCCGAGGCCATCTGGGCCGTGGCCCAGCGCGGGGGTGGGGGGCTTCTCTTTTATCTTTTTTTTGTATTTTGTTTTTCTTTTCTTTTATTTGCCTTTCTGTTTTATTTCATTTCCTTAATTGTTTTAGTTTTGTAAAACATATAGTTAGCACCTAAATTATTAATAGTAATTATATCACCGCCACAATTATTCTTGTAGTTATAAAAAGTAGTTTTTAATAATTTAATTATTTAAGAGACGTTTAAATAATTATTTCAGCAACGGTTCCTATTATCTAGTGCATTTAATCATTGTATGTTAATCTGGATCCACCACCATAATCATATATGATTTATTTGCTACACTTTGAACATTTTAGATTTGACTTTTGAAAACTTTAATTGTTTGACATTAATTTAATTTTGAATATAAATCAGTTTTGATCTAACTCGAGACTAACTACAGCGACAGAGGTGACGTGGCATCATTAACAGGGATTTACTATAGCTTAATTATCCGGGCATCACAATTCTCCTCCACTACAAGAAATCTCGTCCCGAGATTTAAGAGGGGAAGTGAGGGGAATTTTGTTACGAAATTCTAACGGACCTTCTCGGTCTTGGTTGCTTTTCTCGAAGTGGTCGATCCATTATGTTGATGTCTTCATTTCTCTCCTTCAGGTCATCATGATGTAGTACGCATCCTTTCTTCTGGAACTCTGTCGTGCTTACGACTAGGACAGGGGCTGCTCGACAACGATGGAAGGCTATAAGGGGTAATCACTGGGGGTTATCCCATGAATGATTACATGAGTATCTCTCGAGTTGGTAAAATGAAACACATCGAGAGCCAAGCAAGAAGGTACAGTAAGAAGTTTCAAGTGGTTTAGACAATCGTTCGTTGTCTGGAACGGGGCACGAAAAGGGTTCGGAGCAGCGGGAATAGGTATTATTTCTGATACCAAAGTAGATCATCTCTAGGAAGGTGACCTGTGAACTACATATGAAGTCAAGCGCGAGGAATAACTTCGGAGATAGAGGTGTACAAGAGAGTCAGGTTTCGATCCTGGGAACTGTGGGTTATGGGCCCACCATGTGAGTTAACGGTAGGAAGGGCGGTGACGTCTTGCATGACCATGTAGGCAAGACATGTCAGCGGATAGCATGTCAGTTATGTTGGCAACAACATCGGTACCAAGGGCGAGGGACGAAGAGAACCATTTTCCTGCTCGTTGAACAAGGCGTACCAATAGGCAAAGTTCTCGTCCATCGGGGGTTACCAGGATGTCAACAACAATAGTAACAAGGTCTTACTGACAGAGTTGTACACTGAGGTGCTTATAAAAGCAGTGACGTATTACTGCTTAGATCATATAAACCTCAAGAAGGTTAAACAGAACAATGGAAAGGAAAATATGATTATCAGATTAAACAGAACAATGGAAAGGAAAAATGTGTTTAAACACATATTTCAAGGGTATATCCTTCCCAAGGACAAGCAGAGCATGATTTCCTTGACATGATATAATGTAGAAAACCCTTTAGGTAAGGGGGGGGGATTTCATGACATTACCCATACACTGGTGTTTGGGTAATTGAGCAGGAAACATTTAGCATTGGGCTTCAAATGTTCTCTTTGAAAATCGGAGTACCACAGACATGCTTCGAGATAGCATTGACATGGTCTTTAATCAAAGGTCAGACTCTGGATACACGAAGGGATTCATCATTAAGCCAAGGAGAGGATGAGGAGGTGGCTGATGGACTCGGCAATAATTCAATTAGGTGTCCAAAAAGATGGATTTCCGTAGTTATGTGAACAAGGAGATAACATTTGTCGGATCAAATGATAAAATGATGTATGCTCAAGGAAACACATACACAATTAAACATTAATTGAAAAGTGTGCCCAAAGTATGGCCTTAGGTAGCATGATCAAATGTTAGAATGGTGATTCCGTGATCAATAGTCTAAGAATGAACGTTCGACCATTAACTTCAAAGCAATAGGGTTGCTAGAAGGGCAGAATCCAAACATCACCGTTCACCTGTTGGTATCCCGGTTAGAACCAACACGGGGACCAAGAAAGAAAGGTGATGGTGAGAAGTATTACCTGTATCAAGAATCCTTAAGAGGTGGTGAAATTCTCACGACTTTCTTGACATTAAAGATGGTAATACTCCAAGGTAAATAAGAACAAATGCTGGATAGCAAGGAACTCAAGGTATAACACAAAACACGACAAGTTTGTGTTGGAGGGAAGTCAATAAAGTGGTCGATGATAATACAGATCATCGAGGGCAAGGATGGTATTTCTCATCATGAACTCAATTGACATCCTGGAAGAGCTCAGAATGCCGATGATGATCACGATACAATTGTTGAGAGATTTCATGAAGATGTAATCGGTCGGCGATGACATCAAGCCAAAGGAATGATGAAGCGAAAGGTTACTGAAACCAAGGGTATGACACAAACTCGAAACAAGCTCGTAGTTCAAGGCGAAGTGTTATGACGAGGAAGATCGACGTAAGCTTAGCTCATCATCAAAAATTTTGCTCCGGGAAGAAGGACCAGGTAGCACAGTTAAATTTTTGCATGATAATGATATGGCCAATCAGGCTAGGAATGACTTGAAGGGTTATTAAACTCGTAAGCAATGAAAACTACTTAGGAGTTATTGAATCGGAGTACAGACTCGATTCACTAGTCGGTGTTCTCAGTTGATGACAACCCAGAACCCAAGAAAAATTGGATTCGGGGAGAAATAACATTTGATGAAGAACCCATAAGAAGTTATGTAGTACCATGACATTATCAAGATATCATAGTGTAATACTTGACAGTAGATCAAAGTAAAGGTTGGACAAGTGCAATGATCTGCACAAGACAAGTACTTCAACTTGTCCGAGAAATGGTATTAAGGAGAAAATATGGTCGGAACCATGATTGTAAAGGACCAAACATAGATACAGGACGAACTTATAACAAGGGGATTATTATCATTTACAAGAAGCTTCAAAGAAAAGTTCCACATTGGGTCCATGGGCATGAACGCAAGGGCTCAAGGTCGACTCCCACTTCTTCAATGCATAACCTTTCATTTTAATTCTCACTTTTGATGAGGCTGTAGTGTAGAAATTTTATCTGGTGGAGCAACAGAAGAGTATGACTCGCGAAAACTTTTGGGTTCATACCGTTTGGGGAAGGCATAGGTTCAACCCATCAGGGCATCTTAGGAGTATATACCACAAATTTCAAGAATAAATAACACAAGCTCGATAGTAGAGCATGCTTGAGAAGCAGAGGATACAATTTACCAAAGGCATTATGTATCCGAGGAAAGGCTCACAGACTTATTGAATATGAAGGACGCTGTCGGATAAAATCCAACAAAGGATCTGGTGGTCCTCAAGGGATCTGGTGTGAGCATCGGTACTCAACCAGAGGGAGAAACAATGCAAGGAGATCAGACTTTAGAAACAACTGACTAATTCAAGGCTCAAATGCAAAGGAATTATCAATTCCAAGACAAGGGATCAGAAGCAATGCTCTGATCAGGGATGGATAAGTTGAATAGCCTTAGGGGTACGATCGATGGTCAATTGATTGGTCGAGATCCAGCTCATGTTTAAACTGGCGTCTGAGCCAGAAGGATGAATCTAGGATCTGACTGATGATTGCGTGCATTCGCACTCATGTTGAATCAATAGGATCAAAATGACGGTGGCAAAGAATGCCAATAAGATTACTATACTTATGGGATTAACCATAACGCAAGCAAGCAAAGAATTTCAAGAGCAATAAGCTGCTGAGGAGTTTCGGAAGATCGAATAGTATTTCGAAGACCATTGTGAAACACATGAACAACTGGGGGTGAGCGGATACTCTATAAGTGCGAGAATTATCCATAGGGGTATTCAGGTGACAAGGAACAGCAAGGCAGTAAGCCCAAAGGATTATCGAAACAACGACGAGTATTTCAGGGTATCTTGTAATAACAAGACCAACTGGGAATAAAAGTAAGAACGACAGGTGTAAGTATTTATCCATAGGGATTTTTCGGTGGTAGGGAATTGCAAAAGCAACAGGCACAAGGTCTCTAGAAAATATCAGAGAGTATTGTCAGAATCTTCTGTTGAAGCAGTCGATCATCCATAATGAAAGGGTTCTCCGGCAGGAAGTGGTAACGAGAACCTAGAGTTAGATTTTTTGCAAAATCATTTAACCCGAATAGAAGAGAGATCAGAGTCCCAGAGTATAGACAAGGAATAAAAGATCCTAATACCACCCAATGGCGACGTGGGCCCATAAGCCACACAGCCATGTTAGTAAAAGTTTTTCAATGACTAGACTCCATTTCGGCCAAGGAGTTTGGAAGGGGGATTCCTACAGGCAGTCGGCTCTGATACCAACTTGTGACGTCTCCGATTCAATCGTACACTAATCATACACGCAAATGTGTACGATCAAGATCAGGGACTCACGGGAAGATATCACAACACAACTCTACAAATAAAATAAGTCATACAAGCATCATATTACAAGCCAGGGGCCTCGAGGGCTCGAATACAAGAGCTCGATCATAGACGAGTCAGCGGAAACAACAATATCTGAGTACAGACATAAGTTAAACAAGTTTGCCTTAAGAAGGCTAGCACAAACTGGGATACAGATCGAAAGAGGCGCAGGCCTCCTGCCTGGGATCCTCCTAAACTACTCCTGGTCGCCGTCAGCGGGCTGCACGTAGTAGTAGGCACCTCCCGAGTAGTAGTAGTCGTCGTCGACGGTGGCGTCTGGCTCCTGGGCTCCAACGTCTGGTCGCAGCGATCAGGTATAGGAAAGGGGGAAATGGGGAGAAAAGCAACCGTGAGTACTCATCCAAAGTACTCGCAAGCAAGGAGCCACACTACATATGTATGCCTTGGTATCAAATGGAATAAGGGTATCATATGAGGACTGAACTGCATAATGCCAGAATAAGAGGGGGATAGCTAGTCCTGTCGAAGACTACGCTTCTGGCAGCCTCCGTCTTGCAGCATGTAGAAGAGAGTAGACTGAAGTCCTCCAAGTAGCATCGCATAGCATAATCCTACCCGGCGATCCTCTCCTCGTCGCCCTGTTAGAGAGCGATCACCGGTTGTATCTGGCACTTGGAAGGGTGTGTTTTATTAAGTATCCGATTCTAGTTGTCATAAGGTCAAGGTACAACTCCAAGTCGTCCTGTTACCGAAGATCACGGCTATTCGAATAGATTAACTTCCCTGCAGGGGTGCACCACATAACCCAACACGCTCGATCCCATTTGGCTGGACACACTTTCCTGGGTCATGCCCGGCCTCAGAAGATCAACACGTCGCAGCCCTACCTAGGCACAACAGAGAGGTCAGCACGCTGGTCTAAATCCTATGGCGCAAGGGTCTGGGCCCATCGCCCATTGCACACCTGCACGTTGCGTACGCGGCCGGTGAGCAGACCTAGCCTCCCTTATACAAGAGCAGGCGTTCCAATCCAACCCGGCGCGCGCCGCTCAGTCGTTGACGTCACGAAGGCTTCGGCTGATACCACGACGTCGAGTGCCCATAACTGTCCCCGCGTAGATGGTTAGTGCGTATAGCCCAGTAGCCAGACTCAGATCAAATACCAAGATCTCGTTAAACGTGTTATTTTGAAATAACCGCGAACGCCGACCAGGGCCAGGCCCACCTCTCTCCTAGGTGGTCTCAACCTGCCCTGTCGCTTCGTCACAACGATCCACTCAGAGGGCCGTCGGGACAAACGTCCTTTCGGACCCAATCCATGAATCACTCGCGGGTACTCCTACGAGCCGACCCGTCTTTGGTCACCACATGTATCATGTATAAAGTATATAGTATATAGTATATACCCGTGATCACCTCCCGAGTGATCACGGCTTGATAGTATAGCATGGCAGACGGACAAGAATGTAGATCCACAGATGATAAACTAGCATCCTATACTAAGCATTAGGATTGCAGGTAAGGTATCAACAGTAGTTGCAAGGACAGGCTATGCATCAGGATAGGATTAGCGGAAAGTAGTAACATGCTACACTACTCTAATGCAAGCAGTATAGAGAGTGGAGTAGGCGATATCTGGTGATCAAGGGGGGGCTTGCCTGGTTGCTCTGGCAAGAGAGAGGGGTCGTCAACACCGTAGTCGTACTGGGTAGCAGCGGCGTCGGTCTCGGTGTCTAGCGAGAGACGAGGGGGAAGAAACAATAAATATAATGCAAACAAATACATGGCGATGCATGACATGGCAAGTAGCGGTGCTAGGGGTGCCCTAACGCGGTATAAGGTGATACCGGTGAAGGGGGGAAACATCCGGGAAAATATCCCCAGTGTTTCGCGTTTTCGGACCGGTGAACCGGAGGAGGAAAGTTGCGTGTTTGCTATGCTAGGGATGCGTGGCGGACGAACGGGTTGCGTATCCGGGTTCGTCTCGTCGTTCTAAGCAACTTTCATGTTGAAAATATTTTAATCCGAGTTACGGATTAAAAGATATGATTTTCTAAAGATTTTATTAATTTTATGGAATTTAATTAATTATTTTATTTAATTCAAAATTGAATTTATGACATCAGCATGATGTCATGCTGACCTCAGCAGTCAACAGGGGTTGACTGGTCAACCTGACAGATGGGCCCTTGACTGGGTCAACAGCACAGTCAGCAGGTCCAGTCAGCAGTCAACGGTCCTGTTGACTAGTCAAACTTACGCGTGGGTCCCACTTGTCATAGTCATAGTTTAACTAAACATAATTAATTAATTAATTAATTATTAGGTTACCTAATCAGAGTTCATCAGGTTAATTTAACAGATCTACTTAAGTTAATTAATTATTAAATTAATTAATTATTAATTGTTTTAGTTATTTTGATATTCTTTTTTTTGTTCTAACAGGGGCAGCCCCACTAGTCATACCCACAGGGGGGTTAGCCCTTAAACTAATCTGGGGGGTTATCCCCACTAATCCAATAGGGACCGGCTGGCTCGCTCAACAGAACCCATGGCGGGGTGTGCCGCCGGCGATGGCGTGCGGGCAGGCGCCGCGACGGCAAGCAATGGGCGTCGTCGGCAGAGGGCGGCGCCGGCGAAGGGCGGGGCGCGCGTGGCAGGCGGGTTTACGGGCGCGGGTGCGGGGTCAAGGCCGTAGCCCAAGCGGCGGCCAGCGCGCGAGGGCCGCGGTCGCGGAAACGCGTGACGAGCGTGGATGGTGGGGCGCGCGGCCCAGGCGCGGCGCGGGAAAGGAGGCCGCGGCCCCGGGGTGGCAGCGGGGCGCCGGGCGCGCGAGCGCGCGCGCATCGACGGGGCCGGCGCGGCCAGGAGCTGGGGTGCGGCGCGTGGGTGCCGGGTGCGTGCACAGGACGAGGGAGCCACGGGGGGAGGGGCGCGGCCACGACGGTGACCGGACGAGGAGAGGGGGAGCTCACAGGGGAGCTGCAGGGAAAAGGCAGTGCGCTCGGGGAGGTGGCGGCAGTGTCGCCGGCGATGGGGGTAGCGGAGGGCGGCGCCGTTCGGGGAAGCTGCCGGTGTCGGGGTCGAGCGGCTTCGTGCTCGGGACGATCCAGCTGGGAGGAGGACGAGCAGGCGACGACGAGGAAGGGGTGTCGGCGAGGTAGAAGCGGGGCGACGGTGACCGACGGGGTCGTGCGGCCCCGATCCAGATCGGGGGGGGCGAGCGAGAGAGGGCAATCGAGGGGAGTGGGGGATCGTGGGGGGAAGTGGGGTTCGGTTGGGCTAGGGTTTGATCACCCCAGGGGTGTTGTAGGAGCCGGCTGGGCCGGCCTAATTGGCCCCGAGGCCATCTGGGCCATGGCCCAGCGCGGGGGTGGGGGGCTTCTCTTTTATCTTTTTTTTGTATTTTATTTTTCTTTTATTTTATTTCCCTTTCTGTTTTATTTCATTTTCTTAATTGTTTTAGTTTTGTAAAACATATAGTTAGCACCTAAATTACTAATAGTAATTATATACCGCCACAATTATTCTTGTAGTTATAAAAAGTAGTTTTTAATAATTTAATTATTTAAGAGATGTTTAAATAATTGTTTCAGCGACGGTTCCTATTATCTAGTGCATTTAATCATTGGATGTTAATTTGGATCCACCACCATAATCATCTATGATTTATTTGCTACACTTTAAACATTTTAGATTTGACTTTTGAAAACTTTAATTGTTTGACATTAATTTAATTTTGAATATGAATCAGTTTTGATCTAACTCAAGACTAACTACAGTGACAGAGGTGACGTGACATCATTAACAGGGATTTACTGTAGCTTAATTATCCGGGCGTCACATAGCACAAGCATCATCAATAATAGCAAGAGGAGAAGGAAACTTGGCAAGCTCTTTAGAATATGAAGCTTTAAGTTGAGCATGAGACTCGGTGAGTTTGATGAGCTCACTCTTAATGACCCTTGAGCCATTTTCGAGGTGCCTAAAGTCCTCAAGGAGTTTAGCATGCGCAACTTCAAGCTTCTCATTTTTAGTTTCAAAAACATTGGCCACCTCAAGAGCTCTATCATGAGATTCCTTCACTCTAGATAATTCTAGAGCAAAAGTCTCCTCAAGAGATTCCTTGGCGGTTTGTTTAAGTTCGAGAGCTTGGGAGAGGTCCGTAATCTCATTAGCGTAATCAAGCTCATGACCTTCTATTTTATCAATGATGACCTCATGCTCCTCAAGGCGAGATTCCAACTCATCAATATATTTCTTGCCCTCAATAGCAATAGACATGATTTCCATGAAGTTGGAACGAGCAATTTTATTCTTAAGAAGAGCTTTAAAAATCATTTCCCCCTTAATTTTTAAGGAGGCAACATTATCATTCTCTTCATCATAATCAACATCATCATCATTCTTGCCATCATCAATATCATCACAAGATATATTGGTATTCAAAGTGGGAGGTGCCTTTGAAGCCCTAGCCATAAGGCAAACTGCAATAGATGATGATGTAGGATCCCTTGAAGCACCATTCAAGACCACATCTTGTTCCATGGGGTGTTGGGTTTCCTCTACATTGTTAGCACAACAATTCTAGGAAATAGATGCATTTTTATCATGGCAACAAGACATAGTAAGCATATCATCATGAGATTTAGTCAAGCAATTTCTACAAGATATGCAAGGACTATCAACACAAGCATGTGAAACATTTGGAGTGCTCGAAGTGTTAAAGTCCAAAGATGAAGCATTGCAATAAGAAAGTGATGAAGGATTATCAACACTAAGCCCACTATCATCATGCAATGAATACCACTACTCACCACGTCATTACCTTGTGGCAAACCACATGTAGGTGAAGTAGAAGAAGTTGAGAACACAACACGGCCGGAGGTGGAGGGAGAACAATCATCCCCACAAAACTTGGACACGCCATATGTATCTTGAAGCTTTGTCCACAACTCATGAGCATCCCGGAACGGCATGAGTTGAAATATAACTACATTGCTCAAAGCATCAAAAAGCACATTAGAAGCTTGAGCCTTGAGATAATATTTTTCTCATCCTCTAAAGATAATCTTTGGGGGTCCTTTGGAGGAGAAAAAACCCATATCTACAATTCTCTCTAAATTTGGGTCCATGACCCTAAAGAGATTAAGCATGTGAATTACCCAAACATCAAAATTTGTGCCATCGAAACTAAGAGAGTTAGAGAATCCTAATCCCCTAGTCGACATCTTTACTCTCTAGGCGGTTAAGCCTAAACACGAGAGACAAGGCTTTGATACCAATTGAAAGAACGAGGATGTCGCCTAGAGGGGGGTGAATAGGCGCTTTAAAATAATTACGGTTTAGGCTTGAACAAATGCAGAATAAACCTAGCGATTAATTTGTCAAGTACAAAACCTACAACAACTAGGCTCACCTATGTGCACCAACAACTTATGCTAAGCAAGATAAACAACAAAGTGATAGCAAGATATATGACAAGAAACAATATGGCCATCACAAATTAAAGTGCATAAGTAAAGGGCTCGGGTAAGAGATAACCGAGGCACGCGGAGACGACGATGTATCCCGAAGTTCACACCCTTGCGGATACTAATCTCCGTTTGGAGCAGTGTGGAGGCACAATGCTCCCCAAAAAGCCACTAGGGCCACCGTAATCTCCTCACGCCCTCGCACAATGCAAGATGTCGTGATTCCACTAAGGAACCCTTGAGGGCGGTCACCGAACCCGTACAAATGGCAACCCTTGGGGGCGGTCACCGAACCCGTACACTTTGGCAACCCTTGGGGGCGGTCACCAGTACTCGTCAAATTGCTCGGGGCGATCTCCACAACCTAATTGGAGACCCCGACGCTTTTCCGGAGCTTTACACCACAATGATTGAGCTCCGAACACCCCCCCTCTAGGCGACATCCTCGTTCTTTCAATTGGGTAGCGGTACTACCGCTAAGGGTAGCAGTACTATTGCTTACGATCGGTACTAAAAAATTACATCCGTGCCTACCACCGTTGGACTTATGACGATTTTTTGGTCCGGAGCGGAAGTAGCCACGGAAGTAGCCGCGGTAGTACCGCTCCCATGGGCGGTAGTACCGCTACAGCCTTCTTAAGGACACCAAAACTGACACAACTTATGCAAACGGACTCCGAATTCAACGAAACCAAGTTTGTTGGAAAGCTAGCGACAAGGCTAACACAAACTTGATAGAAATAAAAAAACAAATTAGAAAAGGCCCATAAGAAAATGGTGAGAACCCTTCCTCGAAAAAGACTGGTAAAACCTCCAACACCAAAAATGCAATAGAAAAAGCATGTGAACTCCGTTTTCGATGAACTCGAGCTTGTCAAGAAGATAACCATAAGCTTCAAATCTCACAAGGAGAAAACTAAACAAGAACCAAGAAAGATGATGCAAGCATGCAATGGTTTGAGCTCTCTACGAACGATACGATCAAGCTACTCACTTGAGAGCCCCCCTTGATAGTACGACAAACGATCCTATAACCCGGTCTCCAAACTACCACCATGAGACCGGTAAAATAGAAAGCCTATCAAGGCCAAACCTTTGCCTCGCACAAAGTCCACTTGAGCTAGATGTAGACGATCTTGACTTCCTCAAGTAGGACCACCTTTCTTGATTGCGTTGGCGACGACGGCTCCGGACACAGGACGGCGGCGGCGACGACAACGACGACGACGGCGGCGGCGACTACACCCAGTTCTACAGGCTCCTCGGCATGTAGAAGGCGGGCGGCAGCAGCGGCGTAGTAGGTGTAGTTTGTTCTCTATTTTTTTGTACAATTTTGAATGAAATCGTCGAGTTGTGCCGTGTTTGTACAAATTTGAATCAAATCGCCGAGTTTGCGCCGATTTGGGGGAGACCTGGGGACGGTGACTGGAAACGCAATCGCTCCCACGCTGAAAGTAAACGCCGATTCGGCCCTAGAGGGCGCTTTTTCAGCATCCCGGAGCCGAACGGGTGGAGATGCTCTTAGCTCGTCAGCCCATCCGATCGTCCTTGATGTGTCCATTAGGGATGCAAATTTGAATATTTAGATACCCTCCGATCCTATTTAGTTCAACCAGCTGAACAAATTTTGCATAATTCAAACTTTAAAGAGTTATTGAGTCCATTTGGTTGAACTAAGTAGGTTTACCTAAAATTTCAAATTTGCATCCCTAGTGTCCATCCTGCGCTGATGCGTGCGTTTCCCCTTCTTTTTCATCTGAGTTTTGTTAGTGTTTTCCCGGGGGAAAAAAGAGTTTTGTTAGTGTCTTCGTCCTGCTTCGTCACGAGTTGCCTACCAGAGAGCCAGGTGTAGGTCCTGCTCCGTCGTGAGTTGCCTACCAGAGAGCTAGGTGCGTTTCTCTGAATGCCGCGAGGTGTTCACTGAAACCCTATATGTGTCGTTAAGTTCAGTTATCCGGGTCTCCAACAATAAGCATCGACGGCTGGGATGTCTCCGGTTGCTTGCTTCTACCCGCGTCTTACAATTTCAGTTAGTCAGACATTCTCAAGGGTTTCTTTTTTTTCGATAAAAAACATTCTCAAGTTTGTCCATTATATTTAAAAAAACAAGATCGATCAGATGCAATTGAAATTACTAGATATATTAAATTATACTCGGTTTTGAGATACGATTATTTTGTAATCCAACGTGAAGATACAGACACACGAACATAGGCGAACTACGACAAAATCTGAGCAAATCCACCAAAAGACAGATCCGCCGGAAGCACACCTCCACACGTCCACCGACAATACTAGACGCACCACCGAAACGGGGACTAGATGGGGAGAACCTTACTCCATCTTTAGGGAGCCGCCGCCGTCTCGTCTTCCTAAGCGGGACACAACCCTAACAAAACTCGAAGGAACATCTAAAGACGGAGCCTAGCCCTCCCGTCGGCAAGGACCGGGGTCCACCGCGCCGCCATGGCCCTAAGGCCACCGGAGACGAGACGGACCGGCGACGGCAGTGGCGGGAGACAGAGAAAACCTAGCCTTTTCTTGGGTATTGTATATATTATTTGATAGTACTAAATCTTCTTATGAGTGATGTAAGCCCTAGGCTAGATGGATATCGACGACCATATACACAATTTTCACGTACGATATTTCCCCCTTTTTTGTAATTTTCACATGTACACAACTGCACAATTATATATAATGTGTGTGAACAGCAATGCAAAGGATATTGTGACCGGATGAGCCATTGACGTAGGTGGTAAGATTGGATAAGGGAGGCAGAGATAGTGGGTAATAGGTATATGTGATACACAACTGACGCGAACAACTAAAATGTGTGTGCCCCCGTTCCAACGCACAGGCTAGCTAGTACTAGTAGGAAATAAAAGTTGAGTGGTCGGTCAACTAACTCACTTTATATAGAAATGCTACAAATAGAAATATACAATGATGGCAGATGCCCTTTATTAGCTGATAATGCGCTCGACAGCGCATCTTAGATGTTTGATTACAAAAGTAACATGATAAGATATACATAAGAGGCCATCAGGGTGAGATGCAACTAGTTTCTGTGTGTACTTCTGACGTCTTCCCAGGAAGACCTCCATGAAAATACCGTGGTCCCAAATATATTTGCACAATCTGGTCTCTAAACATGACCACGCCAAGTCCTGCAAACTGCGATATAAAGATCCTGTTAATTAATGACAGATTTGAGGCACAGACACATAGTTGTAACAACCATGTAAAGTAATTTCACCAAAATTACAGTTTTCGTGCTTTGCGCTCCTTGAGAGTGGTTTAATTTGCATGTTTGCTGTATGAGACAAAACAACAGTTTGACCCTGATTCAAAGAATAAAAGATGGGCAAGTACCTAATTACATAGCCATCTCAGCTTGTAAAGCTGCCAGCTCATCGTCTTCAGTTTTACTGCTCTGCGCAGTGGGCCGACTCGACTGCTGAGGTACACGCGCTGGAGCAGTCATAGGAGCACTTGTGGTAGGTGCTAGTAGCTGTGCCTCCAACTCCTCGCCCTCCAAATCCGCAAGTTCAGCTTCCAGCTCATCCTATCCAATGCAGTAAGAGGTTAGATTTATTTGGTTTGGTGAATGCATGCACATCTGAGAGATAGAGACAGAGAGACATACTTCATCGAAATCACTTGCTGCTCCCATAGGCGCAGATAGTAGATCCTGGATCTGCCGCATGTTCTCCATGTTGTCATTAATTTCGTCCATGGTTTTGTCAACATCATCAATATTTCTGGAAAAGAAACACACGTATATGATGAGACTCAAGAAACAAATAAAATTATACGCCGTATCTGCGGACCGAGAAGCAATCGCTAAAATAAAAGAAGCAAAAGAGAGGTGTAAAAGCATTCCATCCCTATTGCTCAATGACAACAATTGTAATACTTGAAACTTTATTTAAACTGACCAGCTTTTAGGCACTCCTATTACAACGAAAAGCATTAGCAATCTGACATGTATGCTGTGTTCTTCTACTAAAAGCCTTGCAGAATCTTACTACTGCACATAATATTTATTTGCTATTGATGCAAAAACTTGGGAGCATATGAAGCTGCATGTATTCTATGGTGCTCTGTATAAATTTTAATCTATGAAACAACAAATTGTCAGCGTTTAAGTGGACATAAACTCTTAACTTCTACCATGCAAGCTCTTTAAAGACTCGTTTGCACTAAACATTTATTATTGTACCACCTATATTAAAAAAAATCATCTGTTAAGTCACTAGACCTGCATTGTTGTACTCCACCATTTAAGCCAATAAGCAAGAAATTAGATGAAATTCACTGGAAGTACAAAAAAAGATGATCTAAAGTCCAATCTAACAGAATGTGCTACCTAAGCTACCAGCAAATGTTACCTGTTAGCAAAGTACTAATAAAAAACAGTTGATTTAGAAACAAAAGATAATTAAATAACTCAGATGCAAGATATTTGACTTCATGAGAAGTAATACTTATTGTTACATACGTTGATTTGTGCATAGCTTTCATTGCTGATGCTCCGGTTCTCAATGCATCCACAGTCTCTGTTGTAGCTTTTGCACCTTCCAGCATTATCATCTGCAATAAGAAAAGCCATAGAAAGTAATATGGTGAATATTAAATCAGACTATCTGACTAATAAGACCTAGAACTCTAGAAGGAAAATCAAACTACATTGTCCTTTGAGACTTCACCTGATCATGAATCCTCAATTGGAAATTCCCAAGCTGCTCCACCTGTTGCTCATATAATCTCTTCCTCTTCAGACATTGTATTGCAGCTGACAAAGAAAAGAAAAATCATAGCTATTAGTTAATCCATTCTCTGTACCAGAATTCATTAGCTTTGGAAGAAAGAAAAATCGTGCCATGCGGCAACACTACACAGTATGCAGCAGATATCATAAATGGCTGAATGAAAAAGGAAAGACAAATATGTGTTTTCGACAATATCCAGAGCATACATGGAATTGTAGGAAGGAATAATATTTTCTAGGTAGGTCACTAGCAGCACAACAGTCAACAGGCATAGGTGGTGCATTTTTGCACCAACATTGAAAAGGTAGTAGAAAAAAAACTGAAAAGCACAGAAACATTATTTAGAAGTACTGTAGTAGCTAACTCGTCAAAAATAGTCTAGAAAAATAATTATAGGTGTGTTTTCATCTTCAAAGAAAAATGTAAGTCTATACTACCTCAGATGCATAATAAGTGACGCAGTTTTGAACTAACCCCAGTTCAAAACTGCAGCAATTATTTTGGATCGGAGGGAGTAATAAATAATTGAAGGAATTAATCAAATGGTAGTAACTGGTAAGGAGTGAGGTAACTAAGTATGAAGACTAGCATCATGACTGACCAGACAATCTAATAGTAGGAAACTGGGAAAATAAAAGGCAAAATAGCAGGATAGCAGCAGAAGGGGGCAAATTAAATGTACATGCTTATGAAGATACGATCATTCCAATTAAATGAATAGAACATCACAGCAATAGTCCAAAAAGAATGAAAAAACAGAGAGTTTTGAGGAAGTTGTCCTGGAAGATCAATATATTTCTTGAAGCTGATATAGGATACCTTTTTTGTTCTTGGCTTTGGTGAACGCCTTTGCCTTCTCAACTTCAAGATTCGCCTTCTTCATTAGTAAATTTTCCTTCTTTTCTAACATTTCAAGAGTCTGAAGCATATTAAGAAAGTTAGTTTGCAGATACAAACTGTATCAAAATGAGAGCATTATAACCACTATTACATGTCATGGAAAAAACTTATTCCTGAAAGAATGCAAGTTACATTAAAACTTATCCAAGCAATATTGAGTACCTAAGCTATCCAATTATGAGTTATACAGAGTTAAATTTCACTTGCCAGATTATCCGACATTTGAATTTAATCCTTCTATGCACTGAATGATTAAGAGGGAATTCAGAATCCAGAGGACTAAGAAGACAGCAGTTATGCACATAGAACCCCCTTGGTCTTATTGTCTACTTTTCTTGTTTTGGAAGTGGGTACTTGCAGCACTGAAAAGGATGCAGTGAAACAACAAGCATGTCAAAAATCTATGTTTCAATCTCCCATTCCTTTGAACCAACGAACTGAAACTTTTTGTAACTCTAACTAGTTTATAGCGTAATCAACCTCCCATGGTATTTCATTGATTAAAACCATCCGTCCTGACAAGTGCTTAACTGCTCATTGAATCAGAATCTCTTTACACCGCTCACTCTTGCATCATGCGACGGCATATTTTCCTTTCTTCGTATCGCCACCAACCACATGACTATATATCCCCCTTCACTCCTAATTATCACAAAGTTAAGGTGTAGCTAACTTCGGTATCTTAGTATAAAAACTCTCTAATCCGTCTGCCCACCGATTACCAGTACGACAGCATCCCAGATAGGTGACACACATCATGAAGCTCCCATGCAGTAATGAGAAGTCACAACATTCATGTATGCACAGAGCCTACACTAAATCACCAGACGATAAACTTCTACACTGAACTACCATACTACGGTGGAAAATGGCAACCCCTCAAGAGTACAGTACTATGTAATCAGGGCGAGGGGGGGTCAATCGGTTATCGATCCATTCACCTCGCTGAGCTTGTCGATGGAGGCCAGCGCGGACGCCTGGCTCTGCTCCTTGGACTTCCCGAACACCCTGCCGAAAACCCCCGACATGGCTGGGCTCCGACCCGCCGGATCGCGCTCCGATCGGCTTGAATCTGCGAGGGGGGACAAAAAAACAGCAGCCGGGTCAAAATCGAGCGGCGGAATCGATCGGGCGAGTCGAGTGGGTGGAGGGGCAGGTACGTCGGAAGTGGGGCGCTCCCCTCTTGCACGCGAGTGGGGGCTGGCGACGGCGGCTTCGTCGGCGGGGCTCGTGGTCTGGAGTCGCTCGGGTGGTGGAGCGGACGGGGGAGAAGAAGGGGTAAAGCGGGACGCGGAGTTGTCGTTACCGGCCACGGAAGCAAGGAAGGTGGTATTGGTATCGGTGCGGGATTACGTGTTTGGGCGGGTCGGGCCGGGTCCAGAGCCCGGTGGATTTTAGGGGTGACAGACCCGAGCCGAGAGTAGTCGGGCTGCGAGAATATCCGCACAATAAAAAAATGCCTGATTCTCGAAAAAAAAATGCCTCAAAAATTCAAATTCAAATTTGTAAAAAAAATAATCAAATTTAAGAGATCTCCAAAAAATCAAATTTAAACGTTTTGAATAATAAAAATGCATGTCTACAACTCCTAGAAATTTCAAAGCTAAATTAGCAATACACATAAGAGAGATAAGAAATACATTTAAACTTTTGTAGACACATTTTTGGAAGGTACTCCCTCCATTCCGAATTACATGGATGTATCTAGATGTATTTTAGTTCTAGATACACCCATTTCTGCGACGAGTAATTTTGAACGGAGGGAGTAGTATGTGTCGACGGAGGCCTAGCTACTAATCTTTTATTTTTGCAAAAAAGGATCTTGATCTAATACAAAAACCGATGACATTTGTCAGCGCAATCTACATTAGTTATGTTGAGTCGACGCGTGGTGACTGTATGCAGGAGGAAGAAGGCTTCAGGTTTAAATGTAAGGTGCATTTTGATTCAGCACAACAGGCACAATAAAAAAATACTTCAATTTCTACGATACAAAATCACAATCACAATTTGTGGTTTTTCAATACGAGTATAATAACACAATTTTATGTCGCGTATATTGAAATATTGAACTATATTAACAAAGTAATTGTTAGTCAAATCCTTGTCTTAATGAATCAAAATATGATTTACATTCTTTTCATAGGGCACGGCACAATTGGACTACACATCTTCAAGTAAGCATTGATTGTGGGAATTTGAAGCAAACACGAACAACAAAGATCATCCATAAGACCAAAACTTCTATCAGGGTACTTCTAACTCATCGCTGATAATTTTCCGTACACATCTTTTGCGTCTTACTTTTCCCTACATGTTTCCTTACAAAAAAACTGCATAAGATCAAGCCTGCACCTGCACAAGCTGGATGGGGCTCTCGGCCTCACCCTTTGTAACCAGACTACTGAACCGCTGGTAAAATACTACTCTTGAATCTAGAGCAGAGCAATATGCTGTTACTCAAGCATGCTATTTTCAGCAAATGGCAGCTTTGTTCTCCCTTCCTCATGGATTACTGCATCTGGACTTGCATTCCATCAACTAACAAGTGACAGTTTTTGATAAATAAGATTGGCATGGTCAAGCCAGTCAGCACGGGTTCTAAAACCCATAGGATTTTTATCCAGTAAAGCCAATTATATACTCCCCCCGTCCAGAATTACCTGCAGCACGAATGGATAGAAATGGATGTATCTTAGAATTAAAATACGTCTAGTTACATTCATTTCTGCGACAAGTAATTCCGGACGGAGGGTGTATTTAACTGGGACACACAATCAGTTTTTTTTTTGACATCACGGACACACAATCAGTTAGATGGGAGTGCTTGACAAAATTTCGCTGTGGTGATTTCACCGTCACAGCCTTTGGCAACCAAGGGATGAAGCTATCAACTGGAGAAGTTTGATGTCAGATCAACATATGTGATGTACAGACATTTTCATCAACTAATAGCTGGAAGGGGCAAATCAAACTTCAAAAATTATCTGCCTTTTGAGGATACATGCCAATTGTCTACAGCTCGTCATGTTCCAGCGCTTCTGCATTGTAGTGAATCATGGTCAGAAAATTCATGGTCTAATCTCCAAAACTTATCAAATGAAAGCAAAGACGCCAACCAGATTTATCATCTCCGAAGAAAAACGAAATCTCTCTAGCTGCAGATTGTGGTGAATCTGAACCATGCACACAATTTTTCTCAGAGTCCAAGCCGCACATTGCTCTAATGCTGTAATGAGAAGCGTGGTGCTCGTAAATAACATGAATTGCAAAAGCATAGAAGCAAGAGTTAGGTTCAAGCTCACTAATATGTTATGAGACATGGATCACAAACACTTGGGTAATGAAAAGGTGCAGTAAGTTTCCTATGGAACACTGATATTAGTTATATTTATTAATATGTTTGCATTGGAGTCATCATTGATCTCACATAAGGTGTTCTCAACTAGAAAAAGGAATGCTGTAGTTCTTAACCTGTCAGGGTGTGAAGTTTTAGCCTTTCTTGCATCAGTTGGCCCTATCAAATTTCGCCAGCATGAAATGGCATCGGGGCTTTCCAGAATCATAGCACAAACTGGACCACTGAACATCAGCACAAACAAAAACAATCATGTCAGAGGCTGCTTTGTATGCAGAGCAGATTAGCATGATAGTACTCAAATGCAAACAAGAAAAGTAAATGGAGTTCTCCCGAAAAAAATAAAAATATACCAAAATGTCTTATGGAAGAGTTGGGCAGCGCAAAGTGACAAAGTGTTCAAGAATGTTGATCAACCTCCTCATGTCACAGTTCACAACACTGTCTCCAATCTACCTTTTTGTTGCATCAGTTCAAGAAACCCTATAGTAAGGTAGCCACTATGTCTTGGCAGGAATACCTAGCCTTGAATACTCCACACCGGTTTTGGGCAACATATTCAGGTGGGGACTGGCCCCACGCACACCAAGCAATTGCCTAAAAAATGTGCTATGAGACTATGAGCCAAGAAATGTCCAATTTTGCTCGGGGCGTAATGTGGGCATGCTTACTGGATTTTACAACAAACACTCTGTTTGGTTTGGGTTGTGGGTGTATCAGAAGCGGCTGAAGGTTGGTCATTTGGAAATACGGCCGAGAGCGGTGTGAGCTGAGAAAATGTCTTAAATGCCCCTAGGGTACTCGGATGATTGTAATTTGTTGATTGTATGTTAATCACATGTTGATTTGGCTATAGATGACTGAGTTGGAACTTGTAAGTTAATTGCCTGTTATTATGTCGATTTTACTATAAGTAGCTAATTTTGCCAAAAATATTCTTAAATAATTATTTTACAATCTTTAAAAATATTGATAATGAATTTCTTAATATGTTTATTATATTACTGCAAAATGACTCCTAAGCACCAAGTTCGATTCTTCACAGAACACTCCTAATCACCTAATTTCTCTGAACCATGACATGAACAATTGTCTTTTCTAAATCGCTCGATATAAAAAAAGAGATTTGTAAATCTAAAACATCACAGATTCTCTGAGCCCTTGCCACATATATCAATCATCTGATCTCCTCCGTATATATACAACTCTTCTGCCTAAAGTGTGCATGTTTTCAGAAATTAATTGATTTTATCATACCAAGAAACTGAAGAGACAAATTTAGCTCAGGAATTAGGTATTGGAACAGAGGTGGCATTAATCAAATTTCCTCATGGCCTTGGGAGGAACAAAACACACATGTCTTTAGAACAAAACACACATGTCTTTAGAACAAAACATACGGACATACCTCGTCATGTACTTCACTAGGCTGTTGAAGAAGCTTCTATCGGCATGCTCAGCGTAGAAGAGTGATGCCCTCTCTACATCCAGCTGGACAACTGCCTCTTCTATGATATCAAATCCAGACTCCAAGATGGCCTCCTTGATTTTTTCGGTGTAGTTACCAGACAAACCATCCGGCTTGATCATCGCCAACGTCCTCTCTATCTCCACAGCCTCACAGCTCCGGCACCTGGATTAATTACACACCAAGGCATACAGTTCAGACTCAGATTACACAAAACTACAGACTGTACTACAGGCATTTCCTCCCCACAACTACCTCCGTTGCAAAGCATCCCTGAATAGAAACCGGCTTCGATTAGATTGCAGTAACAAGGCTAGCCCCAAGAACGTTTAGAACAGTGATGCCCACCCAAATTATCTCAACTAAGCGAGCGTAGGGGTGGCCCGAGGATGCCGGGGATGATTACGAGCGAAATCTTGCTCAGATCTGCCACGGCAGGCATGCTAATCCGGCAAATCTAACATTTTCATGGCAAAGAAAGGCTAAGAAGGCATCCCCTCTTCAGCACTTAATTCAGCAAACGAGATCCCCAAAGGTTCACTAGAGGAGTACATGTAGAACAAGTTACGCTAACCTGTGGAAGAAGAGAACAAGAGACAGCAAGCAGATGACGAGAACTGGCGCTACCGACGAAGCTGCCCCGGCCATCTCCGGTGAGATGGGACACAACTTAGGAGAGGTCGGCGGCGGTGTTTAGTGTGTGTTTGGTTTGGGTCGGGGTGGAATGGAACAGTAGATTGAAGAGGATCAGGTGCGGCGGGGCGAGCGGCTGCTACGGCGGATCACCGGCGGCGGCAGAGGCGGAGCACCTGCTGCTTCTCCCCAATTTTTTTGGTTGATTTTTTTTTGACAGAAAACTCCTCCTTTATTCAAGCATCAAAACAGAAGCATCGTTTCCAAGCAACGGGATAACCGCACCAGGGGCAACCAGTAGTAGAAAATTTAGCCAATCTAGCAAACTCACGAGCTACCACATTACTCTCTCTATTACAATGAGCATAAGTAACATGATTAAAATCTAAGGACATGAAATAACAAGGGTCTATCTAAGACTCATCTAGATGTGACATAAACTGATGTTCATTCTGTTTGTGGTCTATTTTTTTGTCTTAGTTTTTTTTGTGTCTTGTTGCTGTATTATATATTTGTGGGAGCATAGATGTGACGTTGTTAAAAAACAACTAGATGTGAATTTTAGTCAAATTGAAATAACAATCATCGAATATGGCACTAGCAATTGATGAAGAGTAGCTCTTCTTTAGAGCTTCTATCACTTCCATACTATCTGAGTTGATCTCGATTTTGCTACACCTTGTTGTACGTGCTAGATTCATTCCAAATTGTACTGCAATTGCCTCTCTTGTAAACTAGTCAAAACATATATCAATCTTTTCATTCGCAACAGCTATGAACTTGTCATTGTGGTTTCAAAGAACTGCCCCACCGTTCCTTCTAGTGTATCTACGTCAAAACCAGCATCGACATTCAGTTTAACATATCCATACCTTGGCTTTAACCACATATTCTGTTTCAGTTTGGCCTTAGGTGTGCATGAAATAATGAAATTCGCGGCGAGTCCTCTCACAACCAAGCTTATTTGAACTGCACTTTGGATGTTCTCCCCATGTGTTAATTTTCTTCTTTCATACCACAAATACCATGCTGCACTTGCTATTATTTCTCTCAATTTCGGTAGATCCGGGATGTGAATGTCATGGTCTTTCAAACATAGCAAGTGTTCAAGAATAACTTCTCCCGCCCTGTCCAGCAAGCAGGCCTTCCTGATGATATCATCAACACCTAATAATTTTCACAAATCTGTTGCTAACTTACACTCAAATAGCAAATGCTTGATATTATCATGACCTAGATTGCACGCAGGGCAACTAGGGTTGATTTTGATATGTTTATTGATAAGAATAGAGCAGCAAGGGATTGCACTGTGAAGTGCCCTTCAAAAAAATATTTTTATTTTCGACGGGCACAGTAAACTCCACACATATTCCCAAGTATCTCTCTGTTTAGAGGACCCCACTGAATTCTGAATTTTATAGCCGTACTGAGACTCCCATACACCATGGTAAGCTGGCCGTACTATGAATACTCTTGTTCTAGTCATATTCCATGCGACAAAATCGGTCATATCAATCAAAGGTAGTGGAATTGCAAGTATGTGTTGAGCATCCGCATGTCAGAATGTTTGCCTAACAAGCTGTTCGTCCCAATCACCCGTCATAGGGTCAATGAGATCACACACACACGTGATAGAAGATGGTTACCATGAGTAGTTAATACCTTTCTGGTTGGGGATTGCGGAGTCCATTCGTCCCATCACCAACTCTCCAAACATGCCTAATCTTCACGACTTCAACACCGGCCATAATACTTTGCCAAGTATACAAGGATTTCTTCTTCAAAGTGGCATTCAAGAGATCTCCATCACTGAAATATTTCGCTTTGAGGATCATTGCACAAAGAGAATCGGGATTATCAATAAGTCTCCACGCATGTTTTGCCAGTAAAGCCAAATTAAAATAGTGGATGTCTCTAAAGCCCATACCACCTTTTTTTTTGAATACACATCTTCCACCACGCGAACTAGTGCATCCTCTTGTGAGTTGCATCATCACCCCACCAAAACCGAGATATCGCATCCGTGATTCCTTTGCAATTTTTTAGGAGTTTTAAAGATAGACATCACGTAAGTTGGTATTGCTTGCGCAACTGACTTTATAAGGACCTCTTTCCCTCCCGTGGATAGGCATTTTTCCTTCCAACCACTCAATCTCAGAAATAGTCGGTCAATCAGATATTGGAAGCTGTCACTTTTATCAAGGCCAAGAGTAGCCGGTAGTCCTAGATATTTGTCATTCAAGGCTTCAGTCATAATATTTAGAGAAGAGCATCCCTCGGCCTTCATATTAACTCCTGTACTAGGACTGGAAAAAATACTAGATTTGTCCAAACTTACTAGTTGTCCAGAAGTTGCACAATATGTGTCCAGTATAGATCTCAAACAGACTGCATTCTGAACATTGGCCTTCATCAAAACCAGTGAGTCATCAGCAAAGAGTAAATTTGTGATAGCTGGCGCCTCACGACAAACCTTGACTCCCACTAAATCTCCAACCTGCTCAGCATGAGATAGTAAACCTGTTAGTCCCTCAGTGCAAAGGAGAAATAAATAAGGGGAGAGAGGATCCCCCTGAACCCTCTGGTAGGTTTAAATGTCTCGGTCTCAACTGAATTAAATCTCACTCTGTACTCCACCGAAGAAACACATAACATAATCATCTTGACTCATTCATCATGAAACCCAAGTTTTAACAGAATTGCTTCCAAGAACACCCACTCTACTCTATCATATGCTTTATGCATGTCCAGCTTGACAGCACACCACCCTTCCTTGCGGACTTTCTTCTTTTTGATTGCATGTATACTTTCATATGCTACGAGTACATTGTCAGTAATAAGCCGCCTAGGAACAAATGCACTTTGAGTTGGGATGATTATCTCTGGCAGTAACACCTTCAATCTTGTTGCAATCAACTTTGTAATAACCTTGTAAACTACGTTACAAAGGCTTATAGGTCTAAATTGTGTAACGCTTTTCGGATTATTTACCTTTGGAATCATGACAATCGTGGTGTCATTCCATCCTTTTGGCATTACCCGAGAGTTGACTGCATTAAGAACTTCGACCACCAAATCCTCACCAAGCATGTCCCAGAACCTCTTATAGAACACCGCATGCAAGCCATCTAGCCCTGGAGCATTGAAATCATCGATCGAGAAAAGAGCCTTTCTCACCTCTTCTGCAGTGTACGGTGCCATAAGAATGTTATTCATCTCTCTCATTACCGGCTACTTACTTTATTCAACACATCCTCATTCGGTGTTTGCGCCTGCGACATAAACAGATACATAAAGTAACCTTTTATGGTGCTATTCAGATCATCAATATCTTCCTTCCATACTCCTGTATCATCCAAGAGTCGCTTAATGCAATTTCTTTTTTTCCGAGCACTCGTAGTTTATGAAAGAACGATGTGTTTCTGTCTCCATGGAGAAGCCAATTGGCACGGCCTCGCTGTAACCAAACTAGCTCCTCTTGATCAAGCAAATTTTTGATAAGTACCTGCAACTCCTTCAATTTCTTGCGCACCTCAACTGTCAACGCTCCTCTCTTCAATTTCTCCATATCTTTCTGTAGATTTTTTATTCTTTTTTGGCCCCGTCAAAGTTTCTCTGTCCCACTTATGTAAATCATCCTTAACTGATTTTGTACGTTCCGCTAGAGATGGCCCAATACCAGCAAGTTTAGCTCGTTCCCAGGCTGTATTAACTATCTCAGCCACTGTCGGTTCACTTAGCCATCTCGCTTTGAACTTCCTTTCAATTTTTTGGTTGATGGTCATGTATTCTCTGTCCAATTTTATTTTCTCAAAATGTTGCTGTCCAATGTGCCTTTTCTCTTTTATCTCTCCTATCTTTTTTACACTAAACCTACTTTATTCACACTGGTTGCACATTTACAAACATGGAAATTACAGCCACAGGGGCTGAGTCTATAAACGGGGTAAGCGCGTCTCCAACACGTAGACTAGTATCGTCTATGGACTGGTCTAGACTTGTCCGCAAATAGTGATACGAGAGCCGGTCATCCAACTCAATCCCCCAAACATTTGTCCCTATTTTTTAAAAAATTGTATCACTCAAAATAAATAGCATATTAAGAGCCTGTTCGGGATCACTCTGCTCCATGGCTCCGCTCCGGGAGCGGACGGAGTTGTAGTTCAAAGTTTTTTAGAGCGGGCAAACAGCCGCTTCGCAGATACTAGGATCCGGTGGAGGTTGCTACCTCTTGAGCATGCGTTGGTTTTCCCTTGAAGAGGAAAGGGTGATGCAGCAAAGCAGCGTAAGTATTTCTCTCAGTTTTTGAGAACCAAGGTATCAATCCAGTAGGAGACCATGCGCGAGTCACCTCGTACCTACACAAACAAATAAGAACCTCGCAACCAACGCGATAAAGGGGTTGTCAATCCCTTCACGACCACTTGCAAGAGTGAGATCCGATAGAGATAATGATAATAAGATAAATATTTTTGGTATTTTTATGATATAGATTGAAAGTAAAGATTATAAAATAAAATAGATTGGAAACTTGTATGATGGAAAATAGACCCGGGGGCCATAGGTTTCACTAGTGGCTTCTCTCAAGATAGCATAAGTATTACGATGGATGAACAAATTACTGTCGAGCAACTGATAGAAAAGCGAATAATTATGAGAATATCTAGGCATGATCATGTATATAGGCATCACGTCCGTGACAAGTAGACCGACTCCTGCCTGCATCTACTACTATTACTCCACACATCGACCGTTATCCAGCATGCATCTAGAGTATTAAGTTCATAAGAATAGAGTAACGCCTTAAGCAAGACGACATGATGTAGAGGGATAAACTCATGCAATATGATATAAACCCCATCGTTTTATCCTCGATGGCAACAATACAATACGTGTCGTTTCCCTTTCTGTCACTGAGGTTGAGCACCGCAAGATTGAACCCAAAGCTAAGCACTTCTCCCATTGCAAGAAAGATCAATCTAGTAGGCCAAACCAAACTGATAATTCGAAGAGACTTGCAAAGATAACCAATCATACATAAAAGAATTCAGAGAAGATTCAAATATTGTTCATAGATAGACTTGATCATAACCCCACAATTCATAGGATCTCGACAAACACACCGCAAAAGAAGATTACATCGAATAGATCTCCAAGAGAATCGAGGAGAACTTTGTACTGAGATCCAAAGAGAGAGAAGAAGCCATCTGGCTACTAGCTATGGACCCGAATGTCTGAGGTAAACTACTCACACATCATCGGAGGGGCCATGGAGTTGATGTAGAGGCCCTCCGTGATCAATGCCCCCTCCGGCGGAGCTCCGGAAAAGGCCCCAAGATGGGATCTCTTGGGTACAAAAGGTTGCGGCGGTGGAAATAGGGTTTCGTGGTGCTCCTGGATGTTTTCGGGGTATGTTAACATATATAGGAGGAAGAAGTAGGTCGGTTGAGCCACGAGGGGGGAGGGCGCGCCCCCCTGCCTCGTGGCCGCCTCGTTCGTTTCTTGACGTCCACTCAAAGTCCCCTGGATCACGTTTGTTCCAAAAATCACGCTCCTGAAGGTTTCATTCCGTTTGGACTCCGTTTGATATTCCTTTTCTGCGAAACACTGAAATAGGCAAAAAAATAACAATTTGGGTTGGGCCTC
Organism: Triticum urartu; assembly: GCF_003073215.2. Taxonomy (NCBI): domain Eukaryota; kingdom Viridiplantae; phylum Streptophyta; class Magnoliopsida; order Poales; family Poaceae; genus Triticum; species Triticum urartu. The sequence goes on along the minus strand of NC_053028.1, from coordinate 554,333,656 downwards.
CGGTTAATAGGTTAGTCCCAAAAATTATATAAAAGTGTAAAATAAAGCCCATTAACATCCAAAACAGATAATATAATAGCATGGAACAATCAAAAATTATAGATACATTGGAGACGTATCAGAGGTTCGAACGGAGGTCGCCCATGAAGGATAGATACCATCAACCAGATAGTAGCTCATTGACGGTATAGTTGCACAGAGGAGCTTGCCCTTCAGTCACCCTAGCAAATAATGGAGGCTGCTACAGCGCATTGATGTCTGTGAGACCTGGGCATGCGAAAGAAGGTGTGCCAAATCCATAGATCCTATGATGCAACTTCTTCAATGATGACGGTGAGCTTTTTAACATGGTCCTGACATTGCCCTTTAGAGCATATGGGTAGTTCTTCCATTTCAAGTGTGTGCAATCAAGAGATCTAAGCATACAGACACAACCTGCTTGCTTCTAAGAGATCCATGAGCCTTTAGGTGTTTGCGAGGGTTGGTTCTATCAAGTACTAAGGTCGAAACACCTCGACCACCGCAGTAACTTATTTGACCATGATGTATGCGCATGTTCTCACTGACATCCAAAGGTACTCATCCCACAAATGGACGGTCGTGATATATGGATCACTCACAATGTAGTCATGAATGTCTGGTAACCATAGAATCCAATTCTTCCTATGATATCTGAGGGAGTCCTGGATTAGGGGGTGTTCGGATAGCCGGACTATACCTTCAGCCGGACTCCTGGAATATGAAGATACAAGATTGAAGACTTCGTCCCGTGTCCGGGGGGGACTTTCCTTGGCGTGGAAGGCAAGCTTGGCGATACGGATATGTAGATCTCCTACCATTGTAACCGACTCTATGTAACCCTAACCCTATCCGGTGTCTATATAAACCGGAGGGTTTTAGTCCATAGGAACATACACATCAACAATCATACCATAGGCTAGCTTCTAGGGTTTAGCCTCCTCGATCTCGTGGTAGATCTACTGTTGTACTACCCATATCATCAATATTAATCAAGCAGGACGTAGGGTTTTACCTCCATCGAGAGGGCCCGAACCTGGGTAAAACTTCGTGTCCCTTGTCTCCTGTTACCATCCGGCCTAGACACACAGTTTGGGCCCCCCTACCCGAGATCCGCCGGTTTTGACACCGACAATATCCTTCTTCAAGATGAAGTAGTCATTGTAGGCTTGGACGCCATTCTAGAGGTGACCGAACACATTTTCTCGCATCCGAAAGCAGCGACAAAAATTGACCGTGAATAGGACATCAAGGGCAAAGTAGTCATCCATCATCATCAAATGCCCTTGTGCCCTGTTCCAATTCAGCACTCGATGACCCTTGATCGATTCCTTGAAATCGAGAACATCTTCATCCTCATGCTCCGCGTCTACAAGGACCACCTGCATCATCATCGTTGCATCCGCATAATCCTCCTCGTCGGACGAGTCGTTGGACATCTGAACGTAGTTCTCATTAAGTACTATGTGTTTGAATCCATTGCTCCGAAAAGGGAGAAAATTGTCAAAAAATAGCATGAAGATTTCACCAAACACTTGTTGGGTGCGGTAAACCCCATAGACGGCATCCACATGGACAATCGGTACCTATGCGGCGAGCGGAAGAGAGGTGGCGTAGGCAAAGTGGTGTAGAGGTCAGGTGGAGCGGCAGAGGTCCGGTGTCGGTGTCAAAACCGGCGGATCTCGGGTAGGGGGTCCCGAACTGTGCGTCTAAGGCAGATGGTAACAGGAGGCAGGGGACACGATGATTACCCAGGTTCAGGCCCTCTTGATGGAGGTAATACCCTACGTCCTGCTTGATTGTTCTTGATGATATGAGTATTATAAGAGTTGATCTACCACGAGATCAAAGAGGCTAAACCCTAGAAGCTAGCCTATGGTATGATTGTATGTTGTCCTACGGACTAAAACCCTCCGGTTTATATAGACACCGGAGGGGGCTAGGGTTACACAAGGTCGGTTACAAAGGAGGAGATATACATATCCGTATTGCCTAGCTTGCCTTCCACGCCAAGTAGAGTCCCATCTGGACACGGGACGAAGTCTTCAATCTTGTATCTTCATAGTCCAACAGTCTGGCCAAAGGATATAGTCCAGCTGTCCGGAGACCCCCTAATCCAAGACTCCCTCAGTAGCCCCTGAACCAGGCTTCAATGACGATGAGTTCGGCGCGCAGTATTGTGTTCGGCATTGCAAGGCGGGTTCCTCCTCCGCATACACCATGGAAGAGTTTTGAATACAAGGATAGTGTCCGGCCCTGCAAAATAAGTTCCACATACTACTGTAGAGAGAATAATATTTCCATAAATCTAATCCGCTGACACGTTTTGACAGCATGACATCACGCCATGGCCCGCTCATTATTCGAACCGTTTTTCTCAACCAGCTCCGCACATAATGCGAGGCGGTTTTCTTGACATGTCTTGTCAAAGCAGAGATCGTGTCCCCCTTATCACGGGATTCTCATCAATACAGACGTGGGTAACCCAACCATGCCTGTTGGTATGACTCCTAGATCTTAGGCAAGTCCCAAACGGCCACGAGGAGGACGCTTGATATTCACCTTCTTTATAAAGGGGACGAGGCTTTTTCTTTTTTCCCTCCCGTGCTCAATCGAATCCTTCTCCCGCCTCGAGTTCTAACACCCAAAGCTCAGGTCAGGTGATTCGGACCTTCAACTATGTCCGGGTCCAACCTTCAAGGTCGGTGGATGCCTTCCTCCGTCACAGAGGAGGACATCAAGAAGTTGAGAGAGGCTAGATATCTGACCGCCGAAATTTCGCATAGGCTACCTGCCCGAGGGCAGGTCGTCCCTACTCCCGAACCCAACGAGAGCGTCGTGTTCATCTCCCACTTCCTCCAAGGACTGAGCCTCGCTCTGGATCCCTTTGTTAGGGGTCTTATGTTCTATTATGGGCTGGATTTTCACGATCTGGCCCCGGATTCCCTTCTTCACATCTCGTCATTTATTGTCGTATGTGAGGCCTTCCTCCGCATTACCCCTCACTTCGGCCTGTGGCTCAAGACCTTCGATGTGAAGCCGAATATGATCGAGGGGCGGCAGGCAGCGTGCGGAGGTGCTTTAATAAGCAAAATCGCTGACGCTCCATGGCCAGAGGGTTCCTTCCCAGAGGTGTCTGGATTGTGGCAGCGGGAGTGGTTTTACATCACAGCTCCCCAAAGTGCCAAGTGGGTAGCTGCCCCCACCTTTCGCTCGGGCCCCCCACCGCAACTGATGTCATGGATCAGCAGGGGGCTGAGCTGGGGTCCAGCAAAGGACGTGCCAATACTGCAGAGCCGTATCCGAGATCTCTTTGAGAGAGATTTCAGTCTGGCTATGGTAATGCAAGTTATGCTAGTTCGTTAAGTCCAGCCTTGCAAACGTCGGCCCCTCCGCATGTGGGAATTCAACCCGGAAGGACCGCGAGCTATTCAGCATTTCCTCGGCATGACGCTCGAAGAGATGTACAAATTGTTCTTCGGACCCCAAATAGAGTGTCCGGACACCACCGAGGACGTGGGTCTGAGCTGCAACCGCCCCGCTGCCCAAGTAAGTAATCCCATATCGAACCTACTGTCCTTTTATTTATCATGGCATCATTCTAAAGAGCCGCTCTTTGACCAAGACTGGATAACAAAGGCGATGATGATCAGGTGTTTGGCCCCCCTTCCTGAGGGCTTGGACAATCCGGTACTGGACAAGATGCTCAAGCCGGCGCCTTATCCAGTACCCTCAAAGGAACATGATGGGGGGAATAGAGAGGGCGAAAGCGGGCCTCACTCGCTACTTATTCCAACCAGGGGAATGAGCGCCTCCACGAGGGAGGACAACCAAAGGGAAGAATCTGACATTCTCTCTCCCCGGGGAAGGAAGAGGACTACCTCTGGAGATCCGGAAACTAAGGTTTCCAAACGGGAGAAGAAATCTTCATCAGAGGGTCCTGCCTCGGAGGGTATTCTTGCCGCACAATTTCCGCGCGGGGATCAGCCCTCTACCGAGCTGTAAGTAATCGAAAAGTACTTAATAGTGGAAACATCCTACCTTACTTCCGAAGACAATAACCGATGTTTATAAATTGTAGACCGGATCGTAGCCCTTCTCGACAGAGTTCGTCTTCGGGGGATCTTCTTCCAGAGATGATGGAGAGCGAAATGCCTCCCCCTGACACCCCGCCTCATGAAGCGGGCGACCTTGAAGTGTCGTCACGAAGGGTATCTCCGGATCCACTAAGGCCAGAGGATAACCCTTTGGCTACCCGGAATCCCCAGTATCCGGCTCCTAAGGAGAGCGACAACAAGGGTCCGTACAATGTGCGGTCAGACGCGCTGAAGGATCTTCTGGGGCAAGCGGCCGTCTCGGAAGCGCATCGTACGCTAATGAGTACGGTAATTGAAAGGATTTCATCCGCTGAAAGTGGTTTGCATGAAGCCTTTATGAGTCTGCTGAAAGGCTTTGAGGTATGTGAAATAGTGTATGTTTTTTACAGTACCGCACACGTTAGGTGTGCCCTATGCAGATAGTAGCCCCTGAGACTCTGGTTGTCGTCGAAAACGGCAGCAAACAGAGGATCATAGTCCCAGGTAATAACCAGACCGCCTTTATGTGCAGGTGGCTAAAGCTCCGGTGGCTAGCCGGACTGATGGGTTTGCCGAGCTAAAGCGGCAACTTGATGCGGCAGATGCCGACATCGTGCTTGTCAACAAGCGGCTTAATGAGGCACAGGGTAAGTGATTTTTCCGATGATCAACACATAGTAAGAGGAGCATGATGCCAGTATCTTTAATATGTTGTGACTGCAGATGGAGTTGCCACTGTGGAGACCCTTCGGGCGGAGCTTGCCCGAGCCAAGGAGCAAGCAAGGAGTAGCAATGCGGCCGCTCTAAAGGCGGCCGAAGAGTTAAGGGCCAAACAGGCCGCGCATTGCGAGAGCAAGGAAAAAAATAGCCAAGATGGCTGTAGAGTTAAAAGATGTCGCTGACCGTTACCAGCTTCTCGAAAAAGAAAATCGGGCGAAGGCAACAGACCTGGAGAAGGCCCTGGTGGCTGCCAAGGAAGCCCGCTCCAAAATTAGAGCGGCGAAGGAGGAGTTGAATCAAGCTGCAGATATCGTGTCTGGGAAGCCCTTCTTGTTGCGGACTAAGTTCAGAGATCCGAAGTATGCTCCTCTGGACCGGCTATGGAGTTCTGCGGACGCCTACATAGATTTGGCTGCAAGTGCTGCTGATGCGGCCGAGTACTTCAAGGATCAGAAAGGTCCCGAAGTGGAAAATCTGTTCTGGTCACAGTTTCATGCTCCAGTCCGTCCGCTGCTGTTGAATGAGCGAATGGCCGAGTGGGCCGAGCTCCATAGGTTGTCCGGACTTGCCATGAGGTCCGTTGTGGATCACCTGTGGCCGGGAGGGCCAAGGTCGAATAGTTACTTTAGTTTAGTGCAACAATTCCTTGGTGCTGTGCCACGCATCGATGCTGTAAAGAGATTGGCGTGCATAGAGGGTGTGTGAATGACCTTTGCCCGTGTCAAGACATACTGGGCGGAGATGAATGCCACCATTGTTGCGACACAGGGTTCGGCTGTAGGCCGAGTGGCTGCCGGGCACTACTTTGAAGAAGTTCTTGAAGGCGCTCGTTCGATAGAGGCTCAGTGCTCGAAGAATATTGTGTTCTAGTGACATGTATTCCCATTGTAAAAACAATGTTTTATTGAATTATCAAGGCTGTATTTATACTTTTGCCCGAAAGTACTATGATGCCTCATGTGCGGCCGTTTATGTATATATGTGTATAACCTAAAAGTTTGCAGTCGTCGGCTTCCGCCCCCACGCATGTAATGTGGGGGTGTTCGCAGAAAATGCATACCCACACTTTATCCAACATCTTGGTCCGTTAAGGAGGTGATAGCACAGCGAACGAGGCAATCAGACTATATTGCTTTAACACTTTCACTTAGCCATAGGAGTTTGACGGTGGGGCTACTATATAGCCCCTGGCACTTCTGCGCTCGTCCGAATACGAGGCGCGTACGTACATGACCGGGAAACGGCCCTTCGTTAATGTGGAGGAATCCCGAAGATTCCGATGAGTCATCGAGTGGTTGACCAGTCTCTCGCTATATCATGACAGTCAGTTTTCGGCTTTCTCTACTGAGGTGCTCATCCGGATGAACCATGGCACAATTGCAGTAGTTCTCCAGTGCTACCTTAGCCGACATAATAGAACGTAAGGTACCAAAACGTGGGAGCCAGGCAAACCCAACATTTGGCCAAAGACATGATTCGGAGCTGATGCATATAGGGCCAAACTCGCGACGCCGAACACTCCCTAAGGTGTTCGGTCTTTATAACATATACCGGGCTAAACAATGCCCTTAATAAGAAACCCCATGTGTCTAGGTACGTGCAAAATCCTGACGTGGCCACAAGCCAATAACACCAGCATCCTTCTCGGTTGTGTGGAGTATCCGGAGGATGTGAGCAACAAGAGACAGTAAAAAAGGTTTACGCAGGGTCTTAATCTAAAAAGAAACCTTTGGGCGGGTCCCTGCTGCACGTTTGCGCCTGTGTCTCTGTTGTGCCGTGTCCTGGACGGGTGTAGCACGATTGTCATCTGTAAAAGGAAAGAATTTAGGTGAAAGTTGCCGTGCCAAAAAAATAAGAATTGGCTATTATCAATGAACTATCAAAATTCAAGAGAAGCCAAGTTGAGCCGGGCTGGCCCTGATTACACGTGGGAAGCCCCTGGTATCATTTATGAGGGTTTGATCATCAAACCAATCTCATGTATATATGATGGAACGCCGGATTCGTTTAACCGTGTCCGTGGTCTTGATGACCTACCATTTTTTTCTGGTTGGTGAGGCCGTCTAGTTTGCGGCTGTTAGAGCCGCCGCATCCTCTTCCGTACATAAGAAACGTTCGGTATTTCCGCTAACTGAGATGATGCCACGTGGACCGGGCATCTTAAGCTTGAGAAAAACATAATGCGGTATTGCGTTAAAACGAGCGAAAGCCGTTCTTCTGAGTAGTGCTTGATAACCACTTCGGAATGGGCGCGATGTGAAAAGTTAACCTTTCGCTTCGGAAGTTATCGGGAGAACCGAATACCACCTCTAGTAGTAGAGAGCCCGTACAGTGGGCCTCTTGGCCTGGTATTACTCCCTTGAAGGTAGTATTACTGTGGCTTATTTGTGTCGGGTCTATCCCCATTTTGCGGACTGTGTCCTGATATATCAGATTTAGATCACTGCCGCCGTCCATGAGGACTCGTGTGAAATGGTACCCATTTATTATTGGGTCTAACACCAAGGCCGTCAGTCCTTTGTGCCGGATATTTGTCTCGTGATCCCTACGATCAAAAGTGATTGGGCGGGCCAACCAGGGGTTGAACCTAGGGGTGACAGGCTCTATGGCGTGTGTGCCTCGGAGTGCATGCTTGCTTCTCCTCTTTGTCACATGGATCACGTTTACTATTTTAACCTCTGGTGGGAACTTTTTCTGTCCTCCGGCGCTTTGCTGGCGAGGTTCATCCTCGTCTTCGCTTGGTGTCTCTTCCCCTTTGTGTTCGGCATTTAGCTTACCGGCCTGCTTGAAGACCCAACATTCTCTATGGGTATGATTTGCAGGTTTGTCTGGGGTGCCGTAAATTTGACAGAGTTTGTCAAGAATTTTATTTAGGCCAGATTGTCCTTCTCTGCTACCTTTGAAAGCCTTTTTCCGCTGACCTGGTCGGGAGCCCCTGAATCCGGCATTTACCGCCGTGTTATCTGGGCTACCTTCTTTATTTTGACGCTTGTTTTTGTTGCGTCGTGGTTTACCATTGCCATCCCTGACTTCGGATGTGCTTGGGTCGCTGGTGCTGCTACGAGCCAACCAGTTGTCCTCGCCCGCACAATAGCGGGTCATGAGGCTTGTTAGGGCTGCCATTGTTCTCGGTTTTTCTTGGCCGAGGTGTCTGGCGAGCCATTTGTCTCGGACGCTATGTTTAAAAGCTGCTAAGGCTTCGGCATCCGGACAGTCGACGATTTGGTTCTTCTTGGTGAGGAACCTGTTCCAAAGCTTTCGGGCGGACTCTCCGGATTGTTGGATTATATGACTTAAATCGTCTGCATCCGGAGGTCAGACATAAGTCCCTTGAAAATTGGCCCGAAAAGCGTCCTCGAGCTCCTCCCAACTTCCAATTGAGTTTTCGGGGAGGCTTTTCAGCTAGTGCCCAGCTGGCCCTTTAAGCTTGAGGGGCAAGTATTTAATGGCATGGAGATCATCTCCACGAGCCATATGAATATGGAGGATAAAGTCCTCTATCCAGACTCTAGGGTCTGTGGTCCCATCGTACGCCTCTATGTTCACTGGTTTGAATCCCTCTGGGAATTCGTGATCCAGCACCTCATCAGTGAAACATAAGGGGTGTGCGGCACCCCTGTATTGGGATGTGCCATGGTGTTCGGACGGTATTCAGTGTTGGTTTTGTACCGTAGCGTGCTTCCTAGATCCAGAGATGGATCTGGTCACGCCGGATTTTTGACACAAGTTCTCACGTACATCGTGTGTTGACTTATGCGCGACTTTGTTAGCCTCTCTATCGCGTTCACAAGGTGGTGGATCTGGCCGGTTGGCCGTATCATTCTTCGGCTGTATGGGTTCTAAGGCCTCATCATCGAATTCTGGTAATAGCTTGCGCTTGGGATAGCTATTTTTATGGTAACTTCCACCATACTTTGTTACTTTGTTCCACCTGCCGTTGAGTGTATCTTGTGCGACCTTGAGCCTTTGCTTCTGTTTCTTCAGGCTCCTCGCTGTGGCAATAAGCCTTCTGTGGAGGTTCTCTTGCTCCAAGTGCGTTTCCGGGATGATGTGTGCATCTTCGTCTGGACTGTTTTCTTCCCCAGACGGGGTTTGATGAGGCTTATCCTTGGCGTCGTCATGCTCGGACGTCGGATCCGTACTATGTTTGCAGTTCGCATCTTGATCGTGCTCTGCCATCGGGGTGGTGCAGTCATCGCTTCTTCTAGAGTCGACTGGACTGTTATTTCCTCTTGCGTTGTTATCGCTGTTTTTGCTATGGCGGGACTTAGAGCAGTGCCGCTGACGTCGGCGCTTGGGTTGCTTGGAGGGGGCATCCTCCGCTGTCTCTTTGCCATCTCTGGTGTATCCACCATGTATATGTCATGTAATGAAGTGGCAGTCCAACGCCCTGTGGGCGGTGGTTCCTGTTTGTCTCCTGCATCATCGTCCATACCGTCGATGTCTTCGGAGTCGAACTCGAGCATGTCGGTTAAGTCATCGACAGTGGCAACTAAGTGGGTGGTGGGTGGGCAGCGAATTTCTTCGTCGTCCGCATCCCATTCTAGCCGTACATAGTTCGGCCAAGGTTCTCCTGACAGGGAGAGAGACCTTAATGAATTTAGCACATCCCCGAAAGGTGAGTGCTAAAAGATATCCGCGGAGGTGAACTCCATGATCGGCGCCCCGTCGGATTCGACGGTCACGGATGTAGGCGGCTCAGAGTCCGTGGCCGGAGGTAAATCCAGTGGTTCGGCGACGCGGCTCTCGAAAGGGGTGAAGTCAGTATCTGGCTCTATCACCACTAAGAGTGTGGCCTCCATGGAGGGGTCTATCCCTCCTCTCTCGAATGGCGCGATTTTCTCCGGATTAATGGCCGGAGTAGTTGTGGATGCTATCTCCTGAACACTGTCCGACGACAGAGTTACGTCATGCTCGTCGCGACTGTGCGGCGCGTCCGACATTGGCTCGAATCCATCGAAGATCAAGTCTCCGCGGATGTCGGTCGTGTAGTTCAAGTTTCCAAATCTGACCTGATGGCCAGGGGCGTAGCTTTTGATCTGCTCCAGATGGCCAAGCAAATTGGCCTGCAGTGCGAAGCCGCTGAATACGAAGATCTGTCCGGGGAGGAAGACCTCGCCCTGGACCGCATCGCTAGCGATGATCGAAGGAGACATCAAGCCTTATGGTGACGACACAGTGGAACTCTCAATGAAAGCACCAATGTCGGTGTCAAAACCGGTGGATCTCGGGTAGGGGGTCCCGAACTGTGCGTCTAAGGCGGATGGTAACCGGAGGCAGGGGACATGATGTTTACCCAGGTTCGGGCCCTCTTGATGGAGGTAATACCCTACGTCCTGCTTGATTGTTCTTGATGATATGAGTATTACAAGAGTTGATCTAACCACGAGATCAAAGAGGCTAAACCCTAGAAGCTACCTATGGTATGATTGTATGTTGTCCTACGGACTAAAACCCTCCGGTTTATATAGACATCGGAGGGGGCTAGGGTTACACAAGGCCGATTACAAAGGAGGAGATATACATATCCGTATTGCCTAGCTTGCCTTCCACGCCAAGTAGAGTCCCATCCGGACACGGGACGAAGTCTTCAATCTTGTATCTTCATAGTCCAACAGTCCGGCTGTCCGGAGACCCCCTAATCCAGGACTCCCTCATCCGGCAAGGGCTTGGCGGGTGGCCAGGGTGGTATAGCTGCGGCGACGGACATGGAGAATGCAGATGTATAACAAAGGAGACCAAGGGGTAAGGGACAGAGATGCGGGCCCCGGGGTGTGATTTTGGGTGGACCGGGGGTGTCAGAGTCCTATGTGGCAGAGGTTCAGACTCTCATAAATTTGAAAGCCTCATATCCTCCACATAAACTCCTTCGCCATCATAGGAGGAGGTTAGTCCACGTCAGGCGGGAGGTGGGGGTGTCTTAACCACTCCCTCTCCCCCTCACATTAAATCTTCCATCTCATTCAACACTCTACAACTCTGCCCCTCGCCATCGATCGTCGGTTGTCCTCAGATCAACTCCTTTCACTTGCCCTGTTGGGGGATGTTTGATACGTCTCCAACGTATCTATAATTTTTTATTGTTCCATGCTGTTGTATTATCAATCTTGGATGTTTTATAATCATTTTATAGTCATTTCGTATCATTTTTTGATGCTAACCTATTGACATAGTGCCAAGTGCCAGTTGATGTTTTTTCCATGTTTTTTACATCGCAGAAAATCAATATCAAACGGAGTCCAAATGACACGAAACTTTACGGAGATTTTTTATGGGCCAGAAGGAACACAACGGGCCCTGGATGCGCCTGGGGGTGCCCCGAGGGGAGCACAACCCACTAGGGCGCGTCGGGAGGCCCAGGCATGCCCTGGTGGGTTGTGCCCACCTCGGGTGCCCCCCGAACCGCCTATTTGCTCTACAAATACCCCAATATTCCAGAAACCCTAGGGGAGTCGACGAAATATTCATCCAGCCGCCATAGAGTCTAGAACCACCAGATCCAATCTAGACACTGATATGTCTCCAACGTATCTATAGTTTATGAAGTATCCATGCCAATATATTATCATTCTGGGATGTTTTACAATCATTTTGTAGCAACTTTATATCATTTTTGGGACTAACCTATTGACCCAGTGCCCAGTGCCAGTTGCTTTTTGTTGCTTCTTTTTTACATCACAGAAAATCAATATTAAACAGAGTCCAAACACCGTAAAACTTTTTGTGGATTTTTTATGGACCGAAAGACTCATGATGGGCCAAAGCAGCACCTGGGGGTGTCCCCAGGTGGGTTGTGCCCACTTCGGTGCCTCCCGTACCCCTTCTTTGCACTATAAATTCCCAAATATTTTGAAACCCCTCGGGGTTAACCTAGATCAGAAGTTCCACCATCGCAGGGCTCCGTAGCCACCGAAAACCAATCTAGACCTGTTCCGGCACCCTGCCGGAGGGGGAATCATCTCCGGTGGCCATCTTCATCATCCCGGCGGCCACCATGACGAGGAGGGAGTAGTCCACCCTCGGGGCTGAGGGTTTGTACCCGTAGCTATGTGTTTAATCTTTCTCTCTCATGATCTATATCATGGGCTTTGTTAATATAGTCGGATCATATGATGTTTCTCCCCTCTATACTCTTGTTGTGATGAATTGAATCTTTACCCTTTGAAGTTTTGTCTTGTCGGATTGAATGTTCAGATATGAGAACACATGATGTATGTCTTGCGGTATGAATACTTGAGGTGACAATGGGATATCATATTGATTCACTTCATGTGTGTTATGGCACTCAACTCACGGATTCCCGAGGTGACATTGGGGTAATTTATGCATAGGGGTTGATGCACATTTTTATTATTTTTTCTCCAATAGAAACTTTAGGGTCTCCTTGTAGTTCTTTGTGTTGGACCGAGTATTATGAGTATGAATTTGCTTTGGTGTTATTTTAGTACGAACTCTAGGATAGATCGAATGGAAAGAATAGCTTTGTGTTATTTTAGTACAAACTCTTGAATAGATCGAACGGAAAGAATAGCTTTGAGGTGGTTTCATACCCTACAAACAATTTCTATCTTTTTCTCCGCTAATAGGAACTCGAGAGTGATTCTTTATTGCACTTTGAGGGATAATCATATGATCCAACTATGTTAGCACTTTTGAGAGATTGCACTAGCGAAAGTATGGATCCTAGGCCTCATTTTTAAGCATTGCAATATCGTTTTTGTGCCTGTTTACTATTTCCTACCTTGCTATTTTTATTTATTCAGATTATAAAAATATATTTCTACCATCCATATTACACTTTTATCACCATCTCTTCGCCAAACTAGTGCACCTATACAATTTGCCATTGTATTGGGTGCGTTGGGGACACAAGAGATTTCTTGTATCTGGTTGCAGGGTCGTTTGAGAGAGACCATCTTCTGTTGGATAACGTAGCATGCAATTTCAAAAAAAAATTCCTACGCTCACGCAAGATCTATCTAGGAGATGCATAGCAACGAGAGGGGGAGAGTGTGTCTACGTACCCTCGTAGACCATTAAGCGGGAGCGTTTATTAACACGGTTGATGTAGTCGTACACCTTCACGTTCGTCCCGATCAAGTACCGAATGTACGACACCTCCGCATTCAGCACACGTTTCAGCTCGATGACGTCCTCGCCTTCTTGATCCTGCAAGACGGGTGAAGTAGTAGATGAGTTCCGGCAACACGACGGCATGGTGACGGTGTTGGTGAAGAACAATCTCTGCAGGGCTTCGCCAAGCACAACAGAAACTATGACAGAGGATAAACTAGAGGGGACGGGGTTGCCGGCACACGGCTTGGTGATTCTTGATGTGTTCCAGGTGCTAGGCCTGGCCCTCTATTTATATGTTGAGCCCTGGGGTCGAAACTTGGAGTAAAAGCCTCCTCAAAGTCGGTTTTGCCCGCAAGGAAGAGTCCTTCTTGGACTTCCAGGACCAGATGCCATGGTCCTTGGCGTCTGGCCCAGACGCCATGGGCCTCGGCGTCTGGCCGAGGGCCAGACGCCAGGGTCTCCGGCGTTTGGCCGCCTGGCCTCCGCAAAACTCCTTTTGCACCAACCTAAAACCCTGTGGGCTTCACCCCTTGGCCGAACCATATCATCCTATATATCAATCTTTACCTCTGGACCATTCCGGAGCTCCTCATCATGTCCGTGTTCTCATACGGGACTCCTAACAACATTCGGCCACCAACATACATAACTCATATAATACTATATCGTCAACGAACGTTAAGCATGCGGACCCTACGAGTTGGAGAACTATGTAGACATGACCAAGACACTTCTCTGGTCAATAACCAATAGCAGAACCTGGATGCCCATATTGGTTCCTACATATTCTACGAAGATCTTTATCGGTCAAACCGCATAACAACATACGTTGTTCCCTTTGTCATCGTTATGTTACTTTCCTGAGATTCGATCGTCGGTATCATCATACCTAGTTCAATCTCGTTACCGGAAAGTCTCTTTACTTGTTCTGTAATGAATCATCCCATGACTAACTCATTAGTCACATTGCTTGCAAGGCTCATAGTGATGTGCATTGCCGAGAGGGCCTAGAGATACCTCTCTGATACACAGAGTGACAAATTCTAATCTCGATCTATGACAACTCAACAAACACCATCGGAGACACCTATAGAGCATCTTTATAATCACCTAGTTACGTTGTGATGTTTGATAGCACACAAGGTGTTCCTCCAGTATTCGGGAGTTGCATAATCTCATAGTCAGAGGGAACATGTATAAGTTATGAAGAAAGCAATAGCAATAAAACTCAACGATCATAATGCTAAGCTAATGGATGGATCTTGTCCATCACATCATTCTCTAATGATGTGATCCCGTTCATCAAATGACAACACATGTCTATGGTCAAGAAACTTAACCATCTTTGATTAACGAGCTAGTCTAGTAGAGGCATACTAGGGACACTTTGTTTTGTCTATGTATTCACACATGTATCAAGTTTTCGGTTAATACAATTCTAGCATGAATAATAAACATTTATCATGATATAAGGAAATAAAATAATAACTTTATTATTGCCTCTAGGGCATATTTCCTTCATCTTCATCCTGCACCTCTCACGGATTGATAAACCTTAGGTTATCCACTTGAGGGAAAATTGCTACTGTCCTACAAAACTCTACGCTTGCAGGCCCAACATGTGTCTACAAGAATAAAGTTGCGTAGTAGACATCAAGCTCTTTTCTGGCACCGTTGACGGGGAGGTGAGTGCTTGAAGGTATATCTTTAGATCTTGCAATTGAATATTTTAGTTTCTTGTTTTATCACTAGCTTGGTTTATAAAAGAAAACTACATAAAAATGGAATTGATCTTGCATCATATTATTGATCATATTTATAATATCTTTCTTGAAAATGATGGATTGGAAAATTATGCTCAATTGTTAGAAGAAGAAGTCAATAAAATGTTTGGAACAAAATATTTGAATGATGAGCATGATTGCAATGTTGTTAGTATGAATTCTTTGAATATCCATGATGCTAATGATATGCAAAGCCATAAGCTTGGGGAGGCTATGTTTGATGAAGATTATATTTTTAGTCCCCCAAGATTTGATGTGCAAATTTGTTATAATAATTGCATGACTCCTATTTATGATGATTATAATGATGAAAGTGGATTTGGAGAGGTCATGACTTTATTTAGTGATGAATCCACCATTTTGGATGAGGCTTCAATTGACTATGATAACAAAGTTGCTGTCTATGATGATTATGGTGATGACATGTATGCTGTAAAGAATAATGATAACCATGAAACTTGTCATCATGATTTTAATTTTCACTCTCATGATAGTTATTTTTTTGAGTTTGCTCCCACTACTATTGATGAGAAGAAATTTGCTTATGTGGAGAGTAATAAGTTTTCTATGCTTTTGTGTCATGAAAAGAATACTTTATGCGATAGCTATATTGTTGAATTTCTTCATGATGCTACTGAAAATTATTATGAGGGAGGAACTTATGCTTGTAGGAATTGCAATAATATCAAGTTTCCTCTCTATGTGTTGAAAATTTTGAAGTTATGCTTGTTTTGCCTTCCTATGCTAGTTGATCCTTGTTCCCATAAGTTGTCTGCTCACAAAATCCCTATGCATAGGAAGTGGGTTAGACTTAAATGTGCTAGTCATATGCTTCAAGATGCTCTCTTTATGTTTCAATTCATATCTTTTATGCGAGCATCATTGAAATCATCATGCCTAGCTAAAAGGCATTAAAGAAAAGCGCTTGTTGGGAGACAACCCAACATTTACCCCTACTGTTTTTGTGTGTTCACATGATTATGCTACTGTATTGATCATGTTGTATTGCTTTTGTTTCAATAAAGTGCCAAGTAAAGCCTTTGCAATCATGTTGGGTGATAGTTGATTTGATCTTGCCGAAAAACAGAACCTTTTGCACTGACGAAACTAATTCTCATTTTTAACAGAAGCGTGATAACATGCTGATTATTTTTGTAGAAGATTAATAGACAAATTATCCAGGTTTTCCTAATTTTTCAGAATTTTCGGAGTAGTAGAAATATGGTTTGAGTACAGATTACTTCAGACTATTCTGTTTTTGACAGATTATGTTTTTAATGCATGTTTGCTTGTTTTTTTTGTTTCTATGGCTTATATTGCTCAATGTAAATTGTAGAAATGATATGCTACACTAGGAGTTGTGTGATAACAATTATGAATCTTGTCTTTGACAGTACCAAAAGTGGAATGGTTTGCTCTTTATCATGCTAACCTATCTCACAAAGTTCCGTTAAGTTTTGTGTGATTGAAGTTTTCAAGTTTTGGGTGAGATGTCGGTATGAGGAGAATAAGGAGTGACAAGACCCTAAGCTTGTGGATGCCCAAGGCACCCCAAGTTAATATCCAAGGAATATCCAAGCAACTAAGCTTGGGGATGCCCCGGAAGGCATCCCCTCTTTCGTCTCCAACAATATCGGTAACCTTACTTAGAGCTATGTTTTCATTCATCACATGATATCTATTTTGCTTGGAGCATCAATTTATTTTGTTAGTATTTGCTTGCTGTTATTTAGAATAATCTTTTGCATCTTTTATATCAATAAAAGTGGCAATGATAGCCTTAACTATGCTTATTTTGCAAGTATACATGTTGCTGTTTGAAAACAGAAAGTTTACCGCTGTTGCAAAAATTCCCTAGAAAAGTCAGAATGTGATAAAATGTTGTAACTTTTTACAAAATGTGATCTGATACATTTTCTACAGTGTGGTAAATTTTCATGATATTTGGAGTTGAATAAGTATTGATACTCTTGCATTCTTTACATATTGTACTGTTTTGGCAGATTGTTATTATGGTTGCATTGTTTGCATATGTTTGCTTGTTTAATGAT
Source organism: Triticum urartu (assembly GCF_003073215.2). Classification (NCBI taxonomy): domain Eukaryota; kingdom Viridiplantae; phylum Streptophyta; class Magnoliopsida; order Poales; family Poaceae; genus Triticum; species Triticum urartu. Next base: position 554,316,931 of record NC_053028.1, on the reverse strand, counting down.
TCTATTTGTGGATAGGAGTATTAAATATGAATAGGTATTTACTATGCAATGTTTAATAATAATTTTAGTGATTTGCTACAGTAGAGAATGATAAGGTTTTTGCGTTGGTTTATACTAACTTATCTCACGAGTTCTTGTTGAGTTTTGTGTGGATAAAGCTTTTGATATTTAGGAAAATCGTGATATGAGAGGAATTAAGGAGACACAAAAGCTCAAGCTTTGGTATGCCCAAGGCATTCCAAGATAATATTTCAAGAAGTCTCAAGCATCTAGGGATGCCCCGGTAGGCATCCCACCTTTCTTCTTCAACAATTATTGGTTACTATCGGTTGAGCCTAAGTTTTTGCTTCTTTACATGATGTGTGCTATCCTTGGATTGTTATTTTATTTTGCTTTGCTTGCTGTTTTCATAAAGTACTTAGATCTGAAAGTTTTTAAATAAAATAGAGTCCTCAAATAGTTGCCAGGAAGGCTAAGTAAGTGGCATTCACATCCCGTCAATGAAGCTCTTTTCTATGTCATTTACTCTTGTGCTTCACTTATATCCTATGAGTAAATTGTTGAATAAATTGAATGTCATGAAGTTGAAATCATATCATGCCTAGTGGTAGCTTCACATTGGGTTTAGAAAGTGAAATCTTTTAAGGCTTGACAATCACAATACTGGTCTTACAAGCAATTCACGAATAATTAGTATAAGGAAGAGAACTTTCACATGCAAATACACTATCATGGAAATCTTTTGTGATTGTGAGCCCGCATCAAAATATTATATGCAAAAAAATTTGACGTTGGACAAGGAAGACAACGTAATGGTTTATGCTTGTTCATATTCACATAGAAGTTATATTGTCATAGATCCTTCAACATGTGGTGCTTGCCCCCCATCTTTGCTAGCCAAAAATTCTGCACCAAGTAGAGATACTACTTGTGCATCCAAAAACCCTTAAACCCAAATCTTATTTTCAAGAGTCCACCATACCTACGTAAGGATTGAGCAAGATCCTTCAAGTAAGTTGTCATCGGTGCAATAAGGCAATAAAAATTGCTTCTAAAAGTGTAAGATCATTTAGTGTAAGAGGAAATTGAGCGTTGTACGAACTTGTGATGGTAAAGCAATAAAAGCGACAGACTGCATAATAAAGGTTGCTATCGCAAGGGGCAATATAATGTGACGTTCTTTTGCACTAAGGGGTTGAGCATACAAACAAATAAGTGCATGGCAACCTATGCTTCCCTCTGCGAAGGGCCTATCTTTTACTTTTATGTATTTACTTTTATGCAAAGAGTCAAAGTTCTTCTCCCTATTCCTTTTTATTTTTCTCTTTTGGCAAGCATCATGTGGTGAGGAAAGATCTAGGCACATATATCCAGATGGATATGGGTAGCATGTGTTATTATTGTTGACATCACCCTTGAGGTGAATACGTTGGGAGGCGAAATTATAAGCCCCTATCTTTCTATGTGTCTGGTTGAAACGTTTTGCTCATGTGTACAAGGTGAGTGTTAGCAATCATAGAAGACTATATGATGGTTGAGTATGTGGATCTCTTACTTAAACTCTGCTGAATAAGTTGAATTGCAATTGTTTGGCGACTGAGAACATAGGTTGTTGGGTTCCAAGAGAATTCATTATTTGAACCTTAACATGTGAATTGGTTGCTACTATAACATGAGAAGTTTTATAAGAAATAAGTGTTGTTATGATGCTAGGAAAAAGTGATTGAAATTATCATTGATCAAACTTGTGCACTTTGCTAGCATTCACACTTCATAAATTATTTCTTTTGTCATTTACCTACTCGAGGACGAGTAGGAATTAAGCTTGGGGATGCTGATAGGTCTCCGACACATCTATAATTTATGAATATTCTTGCCAATATATTATCATTCTTGGATGTTTCACAATCATTTTATAGCAACTTTATATCATTTTTTGGGACTAGCCTATTGACCCAGTGCCCAGTGCCCGTTGCTGTTTTTTGCTTGTTTATTACATCACAAAAAATCAATATTAAACGGAGTCCAAACACCACAAAACTTTTTGTGGATTTTTTATGGACCGAAAGACTCCCGACGGGCCAAAGCAGCACCTGGGGGGTGCCCCGAGGGGGGCATGATACGTCTCCAATGTATCTATAATTTATGAAGTATTCATGCTGTTATTTTATCATTCTTGGTGTTTTACAATCATTTTATAACAACTTTATACCATTTTTGGGGACTAACATATTGACCCAATGCCCAGTGCCAATTGCTGTTTTTTGCTTGTTTTTTACATCGCAGAAAATCAATATCAAACGGAGTCCAAAGACCGCGAAACTTTTTGTGGATTTTTATGGGCCAGAAGACTCCCGATGGGCCAAAGCAGCACCTGGGGGTGCCCCGAGGGGGGCACAACCCACTAGGGCGCGCTAGGGTCCCCTAGCGCGCCCAGGTGGGTTGTGCCCACCTCGGTGGCCTCCCGTACCCCTTCTTTGCACTATAAATTCCCAAATATTCTGAAACCCCTCGGGGTTACCCTAGATCAGAAGTTCCGCCGCCGCAAGGCTCCGTAGCCACCGAAAACCAATCTAGACTCATTCCGGCACCATACCGGAGGGGGGGGGGGATCATCTCCGGCGGCCATCTTCATCATCCCGGCGGCCACCACAATGAGGAGGGAGTAGTCCACCCTCGGGGATGAGGGTTTGTACCAGTAGCTATGTGATTAATCTCTCTCTCTCTCTCTCTCTCTCGTCATCTATATCATGGGCTTTGTTAATATAGTTGGATCATATCATGTTTCTCTCCTCTATACCCTTTTTGTGATGAATTGAATCTTTACCCTTTGAAGTTTTGTCATGTCGGATTGAATGTTCAGATTTGAGAACACATGATGTATGTCTTGTGGTATGAATACTTGAGGTGACAATGGGGTATCATATTGATCCACTTGATATACATTATGGCACTCAACTTGCGGATTCCTGCGGTGATATTAGGGTAGTCTATGCTTAGGGGTTGATGCACGTTTTTATTATCTTTTCTCCGATAGAAACTTTGGGGTCTCTTTGTAGTTCTTTGTGTGGATTGAGTATTATGAATATGAATATGCTTTGGTGTTACTCTAGTACGAACTCTAGGATAGATCGAATGGAAAAAATAGCTTTGCGTTATTTTAGTATGAACTCTCGAATAGATCGAACGAAAAGAGTGGCTTTGAGGTGGTTTCGTACCCTACAAACAATTTCTATCTTTTGTTCTCCGCTAATAGGAATGCGGGAGTGATTCTTTATTGCACTTTGAGGGATAATCATATGATCCAACTATGTTAGCACTGTTGAGAGATTGCACTAGCGAAAGTACGGACCCTAGGCCTTGTTTTTAAGTATTGAAATACCGTTTTTGTGCCCATTTACTATTTGCTACCTTGCTGTTTTTACTTATTCAGATTATAAATATAGATTTCTACCGTCCGTATTACACTTTTATGACCATCTCTTCGTCGAACTAGTGCACCTATACAATTGGCCATTGTATTGGGTGTGTTGGGGACATAAGAGATTTCTTGTATTTGATTGCAGGGTCATTTGAGAGAGACCGTCTTCATCCTACATCTCTCACAGATTGATAAACATTAGGTCATCCACTTGAGAGAAAATTGCTATTGTCCTACAAAACTCTACGCTTGGAGGCCCAACACGTGTCTACAATAATAAAGTTGCATGGTAGGCATCAAGCTCTTTTCTGGCGCCGTTGTCGGGGAGGTGACGAGGAGGAGCTCCCTATTCAACCAATCTCATCAATAAGAAGCTTGAAAAAAATTAATTAAACCCACACATGATGTGGTGAAGAAGAAGAAAAGAAGAAGAAAGAATAGAGGTAAGAAGGTATCTCTCCCAAATAGTGTTGCTCCTATTATTGTTGTGCCTCGTGAAAATGAATCAAAAATAATTGTGGAGGATGACGCACTTGATGATGATATTGCTTCTATGTCTTATGGCCCAATGTCCGAGAGCATTATTGATGATGATTTTGTTATGCCCATTGCTTCTTGTGATGATTATGATTGGGAAGATAGTGATACTTCTTATAATCTTGGAAATCTTTTTGGCACCAACTTGGGAAGTTATGATGATAACAATTGTTATACCGTTGGTGCTATTCATACTATTAATGATGAGAGTGATTATGCTTATAATATGCCAAGCCACAAGCTTGGGGATGCTATGTTTGATGATAATGACATGTTTGAGAATTTATTTGTTGCAATTAATGTTTGTCCCAAGCTTGGGGATGCTATGCTTAATGAAGATAATCTTTTTTGTCCCCTTACTTTGAATGATCAAATTTGCTATGATGATTGCATGCCTCCCACTTATGATGATTATTATGATGATACTTATGTTATAAAAACTAGTGATAATTATTGTCATAATTTTGAATATCCTTTTACTGAACATTACTCTTTTAATGTGGGAACAATTTATAGTATTTGAGTTTCCTATGATACTCCCACTATTATGAATGAGAATAAAATTGCTTATATGGAGAGTAATAAATTTTCTTATATATATTTTTCCTTGTTGTTGCTTCGGCTTATTAGGATACTAACATTCTGACTAGTATTTACTGTTTATGAGTGTGCGTAGGAAATCTGAACTATTTACAGGTTAATTGATAGTTACACTTGGTCGAAATATGGCGATGCTTCATGATGTTTGGATGCCAAGCAGCCAATGCTATTTCACAGGGCCACATTGGTTGTCTTTTGAGGTGGAAAAATTTGACCTAAAGCCTGGTCTTATTGCTTTGGTTCAATGACATCAGTTTGGAGGATTGCCTACTGAAGACCCTTATGAGCACTTTCTTCGAGTCATGGAGTATTCAGATACAGTAAAGTACCATGGAGTTCCTCAACATGTTATCAAGTGCATGTTGTTTAGATTCTCTCTCCGAGATGATGCTTGTGCTTGGTACCGATCCTTGCCATCAAGATCATACAGTTGGAATGAGATATCACAAGCATTCTTGGATAAATATTTCCCACTACACAAGCAGTCCGCGATCTGAGATGAGATCTTCAACTTCGTTCAGTGTGAAGGCGAGAGTTTGTATGATGCTTGGGAGAGGTACAAAGCCTTATTCAAGAGATGTCCTAATCATGGGCTCGACAGATGGTTAGAGCTGAAGATATTCTATAGAGGATTGACTTCAGACACTCGAGCTTACGTTGATATGGCAGCGGGTGGAGCTATTACCAATAAGACACTTGATGATGCTTTTCTGCTGATTGAGAGCATAGCTTTCCACCAACTTCAGTGGTACAATAAGAAGCCCACCTCTGATTCATTGGTTTGCTTGCAACAAATCACTACACCTCAGCCACCAATTCTTACACAAAAACCTGAACCTCTATCTCAGTGTGACAGGATTGAGCTTGCGTGGATTATATTTCATGATGATGACACCATTCTAGTTGACACACACGCCACAGATCATATGGATACTAGTGTTGGAGATTCAGTTTTGCATTGTGATGATTCTTCCATGGATGAGCCAGAGCTGCAGTTAGTTGCTTTCGATATTGAGGAGTCACCTTTAGTTGATATTGATCATGTGCTGCTAGAGCCAGATATGGAGAAGTTCGCCTTCGATGATGTTAGCCGCATTGATTCCTCAACACTTGAGCCTGAGATGGAGAGCTTCATGGTTGATTATGGTGAGCTGGATTTAGATGTCAAGGAGCCAAGCTCTACTATTTCACTTGTTGACATGAGTCCAATGGAAATTTCCACTACCACACCTCACTTGGTATCTTCAATTGAGGTAGTCCTGAAGCTTCTTCCTAACTATCTCAGGTATGATCTCAGCTTTCTTGACAAGATATGCCATATCATGGATACTGCCTATGCACCATGTGACTTGTTGTTGATACACGTTCCTGATTTGCTCAATAGATATGCTTATATGATAGGGTACTCTATCAATAACTTAGAGGGCATTCTCTCTGTCACTTGTATTGGCTTGGTTGTTGAGTGTTCTTTCAGGTTTACACTTGTGCACCATTTACGACGAGTTGACCAAGTTCGAGATGACATCCCATGGGATCCTGGTGGATTCACGGCATGGTGATGAGGAGAAGCAATGAGCACACATGAGGAAGAGCGAAGCTAGAGCAGGCAGGAGGATAGGGAAGCAAAAGGAGAGGAGTCACAATGCAAGAGGATGTGAGATGATCGAGCAAGTGCTACATCAAAGCCCGGTGAGCTATTTCATGACCCATTTCGAATATATCATCTATTGATACATGCTAAAATCAATTGCTATTTGGGTTGCTTGAGCCATTTCTTAGTTGTTGGCATGCTGAAATTACTTATGGCATATTGTGCTTGATGTGAATTGTGAACTGATTGTTGAATGCCTTGTAAACTAGTGATCTACACAATACATGCTTTGCTGAAATTAGTGAAAGTTATTAGTTTTTAGTGCTCAAATCCCTAGTACACTAGAAAACTTTGTCATTCTCTATTTTTACCTTGATACACCTAGATCACTATGTTTAGATGTTGAATTTGTGCCAAGTGTGTTCCCATTCTGAGCAATCATTTCACCACTATGGATTAGCATGCTATGTTCTCTGGATCGGTAGCATGTGAACCAGACTTGGTTGAGTGATGATTCTCGTTTTTGTTCATTTTAAAAAAGTATATCTTATAATGAATAATTATCCGATCTACCTAAAAGTGGCATGTCATGTTCCCTGGATCGGTGGCTTGTGAAATCTGGTTGGATCGGATAGGAGTTAACTATATTAAAAAACTATAATTGTTGAACCAGGTGTATACCATGTTCTCTGGATCGGTGGTATGTTCCTTTGGGGAGACAAACAAAAAAACTAACTAATAATTGGTCGAGCCAGGTGTAAACCATGTTCTTGGGATCGGTGGTATGTTCCTTTGGTGAGACCGATAAAATATTATCATTGCTTCCTTCAAATTCAATAAGTGGTTCAAGCAGTGTTCCTGGTAATAAGTGATCTGATCACAAGTTTAAGTTCTTTTTGTTTTTTGGATCATGCTCTCTTTAGGAACCTTTTGGCACAATCAGCATTCGAAGTTGTTGATCCATTTTTATCATTGTAAAAGTTTAAAATGATTGAGTCTAGTAGTATCATATTGCTTTGTAGCACTCTTAACCTTTGCTTTTCACTAGCTAAGTCCAAAGCATGCAATGTTTGGAGATCTACTTCACCGGGACATTCTCTAGCCATCTCATTGTTCACTATCTATCTCTTGTCATATGCCTTTACTTGAGGACAAGTAAAGATTTAAGTGTGGGGGAACTTGATAAGGACATTTCATATATACAATTTTGGCATAGAAATATATCATTTGTTGAGTTCTGACCATCAATTCTTGCTATGAAATATTGAGTAATTGAATGGAAATCATATAAAGGGATCATTTACTAGTCTTTGATCTATTTTGTAGAAATGTGCGCAAAGGCACTATAACCGTCAAGATTCCATCTAGGTGGCTATCGGGAAGAGTGAAGAAAATAAGAGAAGGAAGAGGAGTACTTGTGTGAGATGAAAATAAGTAACCAGGGGGCTAGCTAAAGAAGTGGGAGGACCTTCTTGTGAAGAAAGAAGAGAAGGAGGAGGGCTAATGTGTAAAGTTTGCAGATCAGGGAGGGGATCAAAATCCCTAGTTCACACCTCCATCTCCCTCACTCCTCCTCCTTCACCTTCGGCCGCCGCCACGTCCAGGCCGGCGTGCTGGTGCGCCTCCGCACCCCTCCATCCACCACATCCACCATCAGCGCCTCCAACCATCTAGTCACCACCGCCGCCACCAGCGTCACTTTCTCCAACTACTGCTGCTCCTTTTGTGTTGCACCCCTGCTGCCTCTTCCCTGAATCACAGCTGTTGCTGCTGCTCCCCTTTCCTCATGCCACTACTACAAGCTATTGCTTCTCTCTTCTCCTTGCGCCCCCTTCTTTTCCAACTGCTGCTGCTCCGCTTCTCCCTACGAACCTGATGTTGCTCCTCCTCTCTCCAGCGCCCCCTTTGCTGCCCGATTCTCCTCTTCACCTACAACTCTCTTTCTCATTCTCCAATTTCTGTAATTTTGAGTAGTGTAATGATCAGTACTATGTAATGTTTAGTTTTGTTAAGTGTAAGATCCTTCTGTTTGGTTTAGTTTCGAAGTTGTATTATATAATGTTAGATTTGTATGTCCTCACTAGTTGATCCCTTGTCACTTTGAGAAGTACTTCATCTGCCATACTTTGCTTAGTGAAATAATAAGCTGCATATGTATGTGGTATCCTATGATGTATAAATATATGTGTGTGTTTGTGATGTGAAAAATCTATCCTCTGTCATATTATCTTGTTTGTTCCCTCTGTACTTGTTTTGTCATGTGACTTTCCTTTCGTGTTAGTTTCTGTTGTTTCTAGTAGTATGAAAATACCAAAAAGACAGTGAGTAAAATCTTAATCCCCCAGTGCTATTTGCATTTTCTTTGTGAAAGATCTTCGGGAACAACCTTGTTAGGTTTAGGTTTATTTTCTGGCATTCATAATCTGAATTGTATTACCTAGCTTTAGCCGAATATAGTTGCCGTCGCCTAGTCCCCGAGGAGAACACGACACTCGCAGTTTGGGCGAAATATCCCACTGTACCTACAACCGATCGGTTATATTGATGAATATATTCATGATGCTACTGAAAATTATTATGAGAGAGGAACTTATGATTCATGATGTTCTCTTTATGTTTCAATTCTTATCTTTTATGCGAGCATCATTGAAATCATCATACCTAGCTAAAAGGCATTAAAGAAAAGCACTTGTTGGGAGACAACCAAACACTTTTACCTACTGTTTTCGTGTGTTCACATGATTAGGATACTGTAGTAATCTTGTTTTATTGCTTTTGTTTCAATAAAGTGCCAAGTAAGACCTCTGGGATGACTTACGGTGATAGTTGATTTGATATTACTGAAAACAGAAACTTTTGCGCTCAGGAAAACAATTCTAATTTTTAACAGAAGCGTGATAAAATGCTGATTCATTTTGAAAAATATTAATAGACAAATAGCCCAGGTTTTCCTATTTTTTAAGAATTTTTGGAGTAACATAAGTATGGTTGGAGTACATATTACTACAGACTATTCTGTTTTTGACAAATTCTGTTTTCAATGCATAGTTTGCTTGTTATCTAGTTTCTATGGCTTATATTGATCAATATAAATTGTGGAAATGATATTCTACAGTAGGCATTGTGTGAGAACAATTATGAATCTTGTCTTTGACAGTACCAAAAGTGAAATGGTTTGCTCTTTATCATACTAACCTATCTCACAAAGTTCCGTTAAGTTTTGTGTGGTTGAAGTTTTCAAGTTTTGGGTGAGATGTCGATATGAGTGTTGGGGAACATAGTATTTCATAAAAATTCCTACGATCATGCAAGATCTATCTAGGAGATGCATAGCAACGAGAGGGGAGAGTGTGTCTACGTACCCTCGTAGACCGAAAGCGGAAGCATTTAGTCACGCGATTGATGTAGTCGAACGTCTTCGTGATCCAACCGATCAAGTACCGAACGCACGGCACCTCCGCGAGCTGCACATGTTCAGCTCGGTGACGTCCCTCAAACTCTTGATCCAGTTGAGGCTGAGGGAGAGTTTCGTCAGCACGATGGCGTGGTGATGGTGATGATGAAGTTACCGACGCAGGGCTTCGCCTAAGCACTACGACAAATATGACCGAGGTGGAAAACTATGGAGGGGGCACCGCACACGGCTAAAGATCAACTTGTGTGTCTATGGGGTGCCCCCTCCCCCATATATAAAGGAGGGGCGGAGGAGGAGGGCCGGCCAAAAAGGGGCGCGCCCAAGGGGGGAAATCCTACTCCTAGTAGGAGTAGGTTCCCTCCTTTCCTAGTCCAAGTAGGAGAAGAAGGAAGGAGAGGAAGAAGAAGGAAAGGGGGGCCCCTAGGCCTAGTCCAATTCGGTTTGGGCTAGGGGGCACGTGCGCCACCTCTTGGCCTGGCTCCTCTCTTCCACCACTAGGCCCATAAGGCCCAATAACTTCCCGGAGGGGGTTCCGGTAACCCCCGGTACTCCGAAACTTATCCGAAATGACTTGAACCATTCCGGTGTCCGAATGTAGCCTTCCAATATATGAATCTTTATGTCTTGACCATTTCGAGACTCCTCGTCATGTACGTGATATCATCCGGGACTCCTAAGAACCTTCAGTACATCAAAACACATAACTCATAATACAAATCATCATCGAACATTAAGCGTGCGGACCCTATGTGTTCGAGAACTATGTAGACATGACCGGTACACATCTCCGGTCAATAACCAATAGTAGGACCTGGATGCTCATATTGGTTCCTACATATTCTATGAAGATCTTTATCGGTCAAACCGCACAACAACATATGTTGTTCCCTTTGTCATCTGTATGTTACTTGCCCGAGATTCGATCGTCGGTATCATCATACCTAGTTCAATCTAGTTACTGGCAAGTCTATTTACTCGTTCTGTAATGCATCATCCCATGACTAATTCATTAGTCACATTGCTTGCAAGTCTTATAGTGATGTGCATTACCGAGAGGGCCCAGAGATACCTCTCCGATACACGGAGTGACAAATCCTAATCTCGATCTATGCCAACCCAACAAACACCTTCAGAGACATCTGTAGAGCATCTTTATAATCACCCAATTATGTTGTGACGTTTGATAGCACACAAGGTGTTCCTCCGGTATTCGGGAGTTGCATAATATCATAGTCAGAGGAACATGTATAAGTCATAAAGAAAGCAATAGCAATAAAACTCAACGATCATAATGCTAAGCTAACAGATGGGTCTTTTCCATCACATCATTCTCCTAATGATGTGACCCCGTTCATCAAATGACAACACATGTCTATGGTCAGGAAACTTAACCATCTTTGATTAACGAGCTAGTCAAGTAGAGGCATACTAGGGACATTCTGTTTTGTCTATGTATTCACACATGTACTAAGTTTCCAGTTAATACAATTCTAGCATGAATAATAAACATTTATCATTATATACAGAAATATAAATAACAACTTTATTATTGCCTCCAGGGCATCTTTCCTTCAGTCTCCCACTTGCACTAGAGTCAATAATCTAGTTCACATCGCCATGTGATTTAACACCAATAGTTCACATCATCATGTGATTAGTTCACGTCGCCATGTGACTAATACCCAAAGGGTTTTACTAGAGTCAATAATCTAGTTCACATCGCTATGTGATTAACACCCAAATAGTACTAAGGTGTGATCATGGTTTGCTTGTGAGAGAAGCTTAGTCAATGGGTCTGTCACATTCAGAGCCGTATGTATTTTGCAAATTTTCTATGTCTACAATGCTCTGCATGGAGCTACTCTAGCTAATTGCTCCCACTTTCAATATGTATCCAGATTAAGACTTAGAGTCATCCGGATCGGTGTAAAAGCTTGCATCGGCGTAACTCTTTATGACGAACTCTTTATCACCTCCATAACCGAGAAATATCTCCTTAGTCTTCTAAGGATAATTTTGACCGCTGTCAAGTGATCCACTCCTGGATCAATATCGTACCCCCTTGCCAAACTAATGGCAAGGTACACAATAGGTTTGGTACACAACATAGCATACTTTATAGAACCTATGGCTGAGGCATAGGGAATGACTTTCATTCTCTTTCTATTCTCTTCGGTGGTTGGGTTTTGAGTCTTACTCAACTTCACACCTTGCAACATAGGCAAGAAATCCTTCTTTGACTGTTCCATTTTAAATACTTCAAAATATTGTCAAGGCATGATCTCATTGAAAAATCTTATCAAGCATCTTGATCTATCTCTATAGATCTTGATGCTCAATATTTAAGAATCTTCACTGAGGTCTTTCTTTGAAAAACTCCTTTCAAACACTCCTTTATACTTTCCAGAAAATTCTACATCATTTCTGATCAACAATATGTCATACACATATACTTATCAGAAAGGCTGTAGTGCTCCCACTCACTTTCTTGTAAATACAGGCTTCACCGCAAGTCTGTATAAAATTATATGATTTGATCAACTCATCAAAGCGTATATTCCAACTCCGAGATGCTTGCACCAGTCCATAAATGGATCGGTGGAGCTTGCACACTTTGTTAGCACCTTTTGGATCGACAAAACCTTCCGGTTGCATCATATACAACTCTTCTTTAAGATATCCATTAAGGAATGCAGTTTTGAAATCCATTTGCCAAATTTCATAATCATAAAATGCGGCAATTGCTAACATGATTTTGACGGACTTAAGCATCGCTACGGGTGAGAAGGTCTCATCGTAGTCAACTCCTTGAACTTGTCAAAAACCTTTCGCAACAAGTCGAGCTTTGTAGATAGTAACATTACCGTCAGCGTCAGTCTTCTTCTTGAAGATCCATTTATTCTCTATGGCTTGCCGATCATCTGGCAAGTCAACCAAAGTCCACACTTTGTTCTCATACATGGATCCCATCTCAGATTTCATGGCCTCAAGCCATTTCACGGAATCTGGGCTCATCATTGCTTCCTCATAGTTCGTAGGTTCGTTATGGTCAAGTAACATGACCTCCAGAATAGGATTACCGTACCACTTTGGTGCGGATCTTGCTCTGGCTGACCCACGAGGTTCGGTAGTAACTTGATCAGAAGTTTCATGATCAACATCATTAACTTCCTCACTAATTGGTGTAGGAATCACTGGAACTAATTTCTGTGATGAACTACTTTCCAATGAGGGAGAAGGTACAATTACCTCATCAAGTTCTACTTTCCTCCCACTCACTTCTTTCGAGAGGAACTCCTTCTCTAGAAATGATCCATTCTTAGCAACAAATATCTTGCCTTCGGATCTATGATAGAAGGTGTACCCAATGATACGTCTCCAATGTATCTATAATTTTTGATTGCTCCATGCTATATTATCTACTGTTTTGAACATTATTGGGATTTATTATCCACTTTTATATTATTTTTGGAACTAACCTATTAACCGGAGGCCCAGCCCAGAATTGCTGTTTTTTTTGCCTATTTTAGGGTTTCGAAGAAAAGGAATATCAAACGGAGTCCAAACGGAATGAAACCTTCGGGAACATGATTTTCTCACCAAACAAGACCCAGCAGACTTGGACCCAATGTCAAGCAACCAACAAGGAGGCCATGAGGTAGGGGGGCGCGCCTACCCCCCTAGGCGCGCCCTCCACCCTCGTGGGTGCCATGTTGCTCCACCGACGTACTTCTTCCTCCTTTATATACCTACGTACCCCAAAACGATCAGATACGGAGCCAAAACCCTAATTCCACCGCCGTAACTTTCTGTATCCACGAGATCCCATCTTGGGGCCTGTTCCGGAGCTCGGCCGGAGGGGGCATCCATCACGGAGGGCTTATACATCAACACCATAGCCTCTCCGATGAAGTGTGAGTAGTTTACCTCAGACCTTCGGGTCCATAGTTATTAGCTAGATGGCTTCTTCTCTCTTTTTGGATCTCAATACAATGTTCTCCCCCTCTCTTGTGGAGATCTATTCGATGTAATCTTATATTTGCGATGTGTTTGTTGAGACCGATGAATTGTGGGTTTATGATCAAGATTATCTATGAACAATATTTGAATCTTCTCTAAATTCTTTTATGTATGATTGGTTATCTTTGCAAGTCTCTTCGAATTATCAGTTTGGTTTGGCCTACTAGATTGATCTATCTTGCAATGTGAGAAGTGCTTAGCTTTGGGTTCAATCTTGCGGTGTCCTTTCCCAGTGACAGTAGGGGCAGCAAGGCACGTATTGTATTGTTGCCATCGAGGATAACAAGATGTTTTTTTATCATATTGCATGAATTTATCCCTCTACATCATGTCATCTTGCTTAAGGCGTTACTCTGTTTTCATGAACTTAATACTCTAGATGCATGCTAGATAGCAGTCGATGAGTGGAGTAATAGTAGTAGATGCAGGCAGGAGTCGGTCTACTTGTCTCGGACGTGATGCCTATATACATGATCATACCTAGATATTCTCATAACTATGCTAAATTCTGTCAATTGCTCAACAGTAATTCGTTCACCCACCGTAAAATACTTATGCTCTTGAGAGAAGCCACTAGCGAAACCTATGGCCCCCGGGTCTATCTTCATCATGTTAATCTTCCAATACTTAGTTATTTCCTTTTCTTTTTTACTTTCCTTTTATTTTACTTTGCATCTTTATCACAAAAATACCAAAAATATTATTCTACAATATCTATCAGATCTCACTCTCGTAAGTGACCGTGAAGGGATTGACAACCCCTTATCGCGTTGGTTGTGAGGAGTTGTTTGTTTTGTGCAGGTACTAGGGACTTCGCGCGTGGCCTCCTACTGGATTGATACCATGGTTCTCAAAAACTGAGGGAAATACTTACGCTACTTTGCTGCATCATCCTTTCCTCTTCAAGGAAATCCAACACAGTGCTCAAGAGGTAGCAAGAAGAATTTCTGGCGCCGTTGCCGGGGAGGTTCACGCAAGTCATGATTTGACTCCCGACAACGAGCCATTTCTGGCGCCGTTGCCGGGGAGTCTATGCAAAAGTCAACATACCAAGTACCCATCACAACCCTTATCTCCCGCATTACATTATTTGCCATTTGCCTCTCGTTTTCCTCTCCCCCACTTCACCCTTGCCGTTTTATTCGCCCTCTCTCTCTATCCTCTCTCTCTTTTCCATTCGTCTCTTTTCCGTTTGCTTGTCATTATGGATAGTCCTTTATCTTCTCCGTTGTCTCCTGAGAATGAAGTTCTAAATTTTAAACAAAGGGAGGGAGAAAATCTAAAAGACGCTTGGTATAGAATTTGCAATGCTCAAAATAGATCTACCAGGAAGCAATCTACTTCCGTTCTTCTTCGCAATTTTTATGTAGGTGTTACTCCTTGGTACATATATATCCTTGATACCATTATCGGAGGGAACTTCTTGGGTAGCCATACTTTTGATTCTTATAATGCTATGTTAGATTTGTTTGGCTCACCACCTCTTTTGGTTAATGGAACTATGTTAACTTTGGAGCATGTAATGCAGAGATTTGAAATTATTGAAAATAAGGTTGCTACTGTAGAGTTAATTGAAAATTTGGATAAAAAGATCCACAACCGAATCACTCAATATGGATCTAAAGTAGGAGTCACTTTGAAAAATATTAAAGAAAAGGAACCTATAGTTAATGAGAAAATAAATCAGGATTCCACTAGAATCGATAAACTTGAGGGTACTATTACCAACTTGGGAACCGCCTTTTCTTCCGTAAAGAACACTCCAAGTCCTCCTACTAAAATTGCCAATATTATGTATGTTCCTAAAAATAAGGGTGAATCCTCTAGTAAGGAAACCACAGATCTCAAATCTATAAGTATTCATCCTAATCTTTTTGCTATCATTAAGGAACCATTTGTTACAAATGAATTTTTTGATCTTGTGCCTAAAAGTTTGATAATAAATAAAAAGAAAGAAATTCCTAAGGATGTTAGATGCCTCATCGAAGAATTGCCTACCAAAGATGGCAATACCTAGATCTATCCTTGCTTTTTATGCCTAGCTAGGGGCGTTAAACGATAGCGCTTGTTGGGTGGCAACCAATTTTATTTTTATTCCTTGCTTTTTGCTCCTGTTTAGTAATAAATAATTTAGCTAGCCTCTGTTTTGGTTGTGTTTTTTGTGTTTGTGCCAAGTAGAACCGTTGGGAAGACCTGGGGAAAGTCTTGATATCTTGCTGTAAAAAACAGAAACTTTAGCGCTCACGAGAACTGCTGCCATTTTTATTTGGAAAGTTCTATATAGTTAATTATTTTTTCAGATGATTAATACATAAATTCCTCACGTCCAGCAATTTATTTTATAATTTTTGGGATTCCAGATCTTGCGCTAGCTACAGATTACTTCAGACTGTTCTGTTTTTGACAGATTCTGTTTTTCGTGTGTTGTTTGCTTATTTTGATGAATCTATGGCTAGTAAAATAGTTTATAAACCATAGAGAAGTTGGAATACAGTAGGTTTAACACCAATATAAATAAAGAATGAGTTCATTACAGTACCTTGAAGTGGCCTTTTGTTTTCTTTCGCTAACGGAGCTCACGAGATTTTCTACTTTAAGTTTTGTGTTGTGAAGTTTTCAAGTTTTGGGTAAAGATTTGATGGATTATGGAACAAGGAGTGGCAAGAGCCTAAGTTTGGGGATGCCCATGGCACCCCCAAGATAATCTAAGGACACCTAAAAGCCAAAGCTTGGGGATGCCCCGGAAGGCATCCCCTCTTTCGTCTACTTCTATCGGCAACTTTACTTGGAGCTATATTTTTATTCACCACATGATATGTGTTTTGCTTGGAGCGTCTTGTATGATTTGAGTCTTTGATTTTTAGTTTACCACAATCATCCTTTCTGTAAACACCTTCTGAGAGAGACATACATGATTTGGAATTTGTTAGAATACTCTATGTGCTTCGCTTATATCATTTGAGTTATATAGTTTTGCTCTAGTACTTCAGTTATATTTTTTAGAGCACAGTGGTGGAATTGTTTTATAGAAACTATTGGTCTGTCATACTTCACTTAGATTCTTTTGAGAGTCTTAAATAGCATGGTAATTTGCTTAAATAATCCTAATATGCTTGGTATTCAAGAATAGCAAAAACTTTCTTATGAGTGTGTTGAATGCTATGAGAAGTTTGATGCTTGATAATTGTATTGAGATATGAAGATGGTGATATTAAAGTCATGCTAGTTGAGTAGTTGTGAATTTGAGAAATACTTGTGTTAAAGTTTGTTATTCCCGTAGCATGCACGTATGGTGAACCATTATGTGATGAAGTCGGAGCATGGTTTATTTTTTGATTGTATTCCTTATGAGGGGCGGTCGGGGACGAGCGATGGTATTTTCCTACCAATCTATCCCCCTAGGAGCATGCGTGTAATACTTTGCTTTGATAACTTGTAGATTTTTGCAATAAGTATATGATTTCTTTATGACTAATGTTGAGTCCATGTATTATACGCACTTTTCTTCCTTCCACCATTGCTAGCCTCTCTAATACCGCGCACCTTTCGCCGGTATCATACACCCACCATATACCTTCCTCAAAATAGCCACCATACCTACCTATTATGGCATTTCCATAGCCATTCCCAGATATATTGCCATGCAACTTTCCACCGTTCCGTTTATTATGACACACTCCATCATTGTCATATTGCTTAGCATGATCATGTAGTTGACATCGTATTTGTGGCAAAGCCACCATTCATAATTCTTTCATACATGTCACTCTTGATTCATTGCATATCCCGGTACACCGCCGGAGGCATTCATATAGAGTCATATTTTGTTCTAAGTATCGAGTTGTAATTGTTGAGTTATAAGAAAATAAAAGTGTGATGATCATCCTTATTAGAGCATTGTCCCAGTGAGGAAAGGATGATGGAGACTATGATTCCCCCACAAGTCGGGATGAGACCCCGGACGAAAAAAAAGGAAAGAAAAGAGGCCATAAAAAAGAAGAGAGAGAAAAGGCCCAAATAAAAAAATGAGAGAAAAAGAGACAAGGGACAATGTTACTATCCTTTACCACACTTGTGCTTCAAAGTAGCACCATGATATTCATGATAGAGAGTCTCTCATTTCGTCACTTTCATATACTAGTGGGAATTTTTCATTATAGAACTTGGCTTGTATATTCCAATGATGGGCTTCCTCAAAATGCCCTAGGTCTTCATGAGCAAGCAAGTTGGATGCACACCCACTTAGTTTCTTTTTGAGCTTTCATATACTTATAGCTCTAGTGCATCCGTTGCATGTCAATCTCTACTCACTCACATTGATATCTATTGATGGGCATCTCCATAGCCAGTTGATACGCCTAGTTGATGTGAGACTATCTTATCCCTTTTTTTTCTTCTCCACAACCACCATTCTATTCCACATATAGTGCTATATCCATGGCTCACGCTCATGTATTGCGTGAAGATTGAAAAAGTTTGAGAATGTCAAAAGTATGAAATAATTGCTTGGCTTGTCATCAGGGTTGTGCATGATTTAAATACTTTGTGTGGTGAAGATAGAGCATAGCCAGACTATATGATTTTGTAGGGATAACTTTCTTTGGCCATGTTATTTTGAGAAGACGTGATTGCTTTGTTAGTATGCTTGAAGTATTATTATTTTTATGTCAATATTAAACTTTTATCTTGAATCTTTCGGATCTGAATATTCATACCACAATTAAGAAGAATTACATTAAAATTATGCCAAGTAGCATTCCACATCAAAAATTCTATTTTTATCATTTACCTACTCGAGGACGAGCATGAATTAGGCTTGGGGATGCTTGATACGGCTCCAACGTATCTATAATTTTTGATTGCTCCATGCTATATTATCTACTGTTTTGGACATTATTGGGCTTTATTATCCACTTTTATATTATTTTTGGGATTAACCTATTAACCGGAGGCCCAACCCAGAATTGCTGTTTTTTTGCCTATTTTAGGGTTTCGAAGAAAAGGAATATCAAACAGAGTCCAAACGGAATGAAACCTTCGGGAACGTGATTTTCTCACCGAACAAGACCCAGGAGACTTGGACCCTACGTCAAGCAACCAACAGGGAGGCCACGAGGTAGGGGGGCGCGCCTAACCCCCCAGGCGTGCCCTCCACCCTCGTGGGCCCCCTGTTGCTCCACCGACGTAGTTCTTCCTCCTATATATACCTATGTACCCCCAAACGATCAGATACAGAGCCAAAACCCTAATTCCACTGCTGTAACTTTCTGTATCCACGAGATCCCATCTTGGGGCCTGTTCTGGAGCTCCGCCGGAGGGGGCATCCATCACAGAGGGCTTCTACATCAACACCATAGCCTCTCCGATGAAGTGTGAGTAGTTTACCTCAGACCTTCGGGTCCATAGTTATTAGCTAGATGGCTTCTTCTCTCTTTTTGGATCTCAATACAATGTTCTCCCCTCTCTTGTGGAGATCTATTCGATGTAATCTTCTTTTTGCGGTGTGTTTGTGTTGAGACCGATGAATTGTGGGTTTATGATCAAGATTATCTATGAACAATATTTGAATCTTCTCTGAATTCTTTTATGTATGATTGGTTATCTTTGCAAGTCTCTTCAAATTATCAGTTTGGTTTGGCCTACTAGATTGATCTTTCTTGCAATGGGAGAAGTGCTTAGCTTTGGGTTCAATCTTGCGGTGTCCTTTCCCAGTGACAGTAGGGGCAGCAAGGCACGTATTGTATTGTTGCCATCAAGTATAACAAGATGATTTTTTTTATCATATTGCATGAATTTATCCCACTACATCATGTCATCTTGCTTAAGGCCTTACTCTGTTTCATGAACTTAATACTCTAGATGCATGCTAGATAGCGGTCGATGAGTGGGTAATAGTAGTAGATGCAGGCAGGAGTCGGTCTACTTGTCTCGGACGTGATGCCTATATACATGATCATACCTCTCATAACTATGCTAAATTCTGTCAATTACTCAACAGTAATTCATTCACCCACCGTAAAATACTTATGCTCTTGAGAGAAGCCACTAGTGAAACCTATGCCCCCCGGGTCTATCTTCATCATATTAATCTTCCAATACTTAGTTATTTCCTTTGCTTTTTACTTTGCTTTTATTTTACTTTGCATCTTTATCACAAAAATACCAAAAAAATTATTCTATAATATCTATCATATCTCACTTTCGTAAGTGACCGTGAAGGGATTGACAACCCCTTGTCGCGTTGGTTGTGAGGAGTTATTATTTTGTGCAGGTACTAGGGACTTCGCGCATGGCCTCCTACTGGATTGATACCTTGGTTCTCAAAAACTGAGGGAAATACTTACGCTACTTTGCTGGATCATCCTTTCCTCTTCAAGGAAATCCAACACAGTGCTCAAGAGGTAGCACCCAACAGTTTCCTTTGTGTATCCCATGAAGACACATTTCTTCGATTTGGGGGTCGAGCTTATTAGGTTGAAGCTTTTTCACATAAGCATCGCAGCCCCAAACTTTAAGAAACGACAACTTGGGTTTCTTGCCAAACCATAGTTCATATGGTGTCATCTCAACGGATATCGATGGTGCCCTATTTAACGTGAATGCAGCCGTCTCTAAAGCATTACCCCAAAACGATAGCGGTAAATCAGTAAGAGACATCATAGATCGCACCATATCTAACAAAGTGCAGTTACGACGTTCGGACACACCATTACGCTGTGGTGTTCCAGGTGGCGTGAGTTGCGAAACTATTCTGCATTTTTTGAAATGAAGACCAAACTCATAACTCAAATGTTCACCTCCACGATCAGATCGCAGAAACTTAATTTTCTTGTTACGATGATTTTCCACTTCACTATGAAATTCTTTGAACTTTTCAAATGTTTCAGACTTATGTTTCATCAATTAGATACACTCATATCTGCCCAAATCATCTGTGAAGGTCAGAAAATAACGATACCCGCCGCGAGCATCAACACTCATCGGACCGCATACATCAGTATGTATTATTTCCAACAAGTCTGTTACTCGCTCCATTGTTCTGGAGAACAGAGTCTTAGTCATCTTTCCCATGAGGCATGGTTCGCAAGTATCAAGTGATTCATAATCAAGTGGTTCCAAAAGCCCATCAGCATGGAGTTTCTTCACGCGCTTTACACCAATATGACCCAAACGGCAGTGCCACAAATAAGTTGCACTATCATTATTAAACTTATATCATTTGGCTTCAATACTATGAATATGTGTATCACTACTATCGAGATTCAATAAAAATAGACCACTCATCAAGGGTGCATGACCATAAAAGATATTACGCATATAAATAGAACAACCATTATTCTCTGATTTAAATGAATAACTGTCTCGCATCAAACAAGATCCAGATATAATGTTCATGCTTAACGGTGTCACCAAATAACAATTATTCAGGTCTAAAACTAATCCCGAAGGTAGATGTAGAGGTAGCGTGCAGACCGTGATCACATCGACTTTGGAACCATTTCCCACGCACGTCGTCACCTCGTCCTTAGCCAATCTTTGCTTAATCCGTAGCCCCTATTTCGAGTTGCAAATATGAGCAACAGAACCAGTATCAAATACCCAGGCGCTACTGCGAGCATTAGTAAGGTACACATCAATAACATGTATATCAAATATACCTTTCACTTTGCCATCCTTCTTACCCGCCAAATACTTGGGGCAGTTCCGTTTCCAGTGACCAGTCCCTTTGCAGTAGAAGCACTCAGGCTTAGGTCCAGACTTGGGCTTCTTCACTTGAGCAACAACTTGCTTGCCGTTCTTCTTGAAATTCCCCTTCTTCCCTTTGCCTTTCTTGTTGAAACTACTGGTCCTGTTAACCATCAACACTTGATGCTCCTTCTTGATTTCTACCTCTGTGGCTTTTAGCATTGCGAAGAGCTCGGGAATTGTCTTATCCATCCCTTGCATATTATAGTTCGTCATGAAGCTTTTGTAGCTTGGTGGCAGTGATTGAAGAACTCTGTCAATGACACAATCATCAGGAAGATTAACTCCTAGTTGAGTCAAGTGGTTGTGGTACCCAGACATTCTGAGTATATGTTCACTGACAGAACTATTCTCCTCCATCTTGCAGCTGTAGAACTTATTGGAGACTTCATATCTCTCAATTCGGGCATTTGCTTGAAATATTAACTTCAACTCCTGGAACATCTCATATGCTCCATGACGTTCAAAACGTCGTTGAAGTCCCGGTTCTAAGCTGTAAAGCATGGCACACTGAACTATCGAGTAGTCATCAGCTTTGCTCTGCCAGACGTTCTTAACGTCATCAGTAGCATCCGCAGCAGGCCTAGCACCTAGCGGTGCTTCCAGGACGTGATTCTTCTGTGCAACAATGTGGATAATCCTCAAGTTACGGACCAAGTCCGTGTAGTTTCTACCATCATCTTTCAACTTAGCTTTCTCTAGGAACGCATTAAAATTCAATGGAACAGTAGCACAAGCCATTTATCTAAAACAACATAGACATGCAAAATACTTTCAGGTACTAAGTTCATGATAAATTAAAGTTCAATTAATCATATTACTTAAGAACTCCCACTTAGATAGACATCCCTCTAATCATCTAAGTGATCACGTGATCCATATCAACTAAACCATGTCCGATCATCACGTGAGATGGAGAAGTTTTCAATGGTGAACATCACTATGTCGATCATATCTACTATATGATTCACGCCCGACCTTTCGGTCTCAGTGTCCCAAGGCCATATCTGCACATGCTAGGCTCGTCAAGTTTAACCCGAGTATTCAGTGTGTGCAAAACTGGCTTGCACCCGTTGTATGTGAATGTAGAGCTTATCACACTCGATCATCACGTGGTGTCTCGGCACGACGAACTGTAGCAACGGTGCATACTCAGGGAGAACACTTATACCTTGAAATTTAGTGAGAGATCATCTTATAATGCTACGGCCGTACTAAGCAAAATAAGATGCATAAAGGATAAACATCACATGCAATCAAAATAAGTGATATGATATGGCCATCATCATCTTGTGCCTTTGATCTCCATCTCCAAAGCACCGTCATGATCACCATCATCACCGGCTTGACACCTTGATCTCCATCGTAGCATCATTGTCGTCTCGCCAACTATTGCTTCTACGGCTATCGCTACCTCTTAGTGATAAAGTAAAGCAATTACATGGCGATTGCATTTCATACAATAAAGTGACAACCATATGGCTCCTGCCAGTTGCCGATAACTGTTACAAAACATGATCATCTCATACAACAATTTATATATCATCATGTCTTGACCATATCACATCATAACAAGCCCTGCAAAAACAAGTTAGACGTCCTCTACTTTGTTGTTGCAAGTATTACGTGGCTGCTACGGGCTTCTAGCAAGAACCGTTCTTACCTACGCATCAAAATGATAATGATTTTTCATCAAGTGTGCTGTTTTAACCTTCAACAAGGACCGTGCATAATCAAACTCGATTCAACTAAAGTTGGAGAAACAGACACCCGCTAGCCACCTGTGTGAAAAGCACGTCGGTAGAACCAGTCTCATGAATGCGGTCATGTAATGCCGGTCCAGGCCGCTTCATCCAACAATACCACCGAATCAAATTAAGACGTTGCTGGTAAGCAGTATGACTATTATCGCCCACAACTCTTTGTGTTCTGCTCATGCAGATAACATGTACGCATAGACCTGGCTCGGATGCCACTGTTGGGGAACGTAGTATTTCAAAAAAATTCCTATGATCACCCAAGATCTATCTAGGAGACGCGTAGCAACGAGAGGGGAGAGTGTGTCTACGTACCCTCGTAGACCGAAAGCGGAAGTGTTTAGTAACGCGGTTGATGTAGTCGAACGTTTTCATGATCCAACCTATCAAGTACCGAACACACGGCACCTCCGTGATCTGCACACGTTCAGCTCGGTGATGTCCCTCGAACTCTTAATCCAGTTGAGGCTGAGGGAGAGTTTCGTCAGCACGACGGCGTGGTGACGGTGATGATGAAGTTACCGATGCAGGGCTTCGCGTAAGCACTACGACAATATGACCGAGGTGGAAAACTGTGGAGGGGGGCACCGCACACGGCTAAATATCAACTTGTGTGTCTATGGGGTGCCCCCCTCCCTCGTATATAAAGGAGGGGAGGAGGAGGAGGGTCGACCACAAGGGGCGCGCCCAAGGGTGGGAATCCTACTCCTAGTAGGAGTAGGTTCCCTCCTTTCCTAGTCCAAGTAGGAGAAGAAGGAAGGAGAGGAAGAAGAGAAGAAAAAGGGGGGGCACCCCCTAGCCCTAGTACAATTCGGTTTGGGCTAGGGGGCGCCACCTTTTGGCCTGCTTCCTCTCTTCCACCACTAGGCCCATAAGGCCCAATAACTTCCCGGATGGGGTTCCGGTGACCCTCGGTACGCCAAAACTTATCTGAAACGACCCGAACCATTCTGGTGTCCGAATGTAGCCTTCCAATATATGAATCTTTATGTCTCGACCATTTCGAGACTCCTCGTCATGTCCGTGATCTCATCCAGGACTCCGAACAACCTTCGGTACAGCAAATCACATAGCTCATAATACAAATCATCATCGAACATTAAACGTGCGGACCCTATGGGTTCGAGAACTATGTAGACATGACCGAGACACATCTCCGGTCAATAACCAATAGCGGAACCTGGATGCTCATATTGGTTCTTACATACTCTAGGAAGATCTTTATCGATCAAACCGCAGAACAACATACGTTGTTCCCTTTGTCATCTGTATGTTACTTGCCCGAGATCCGATCGTCGGTATCATCATACCTAGTTCAATCTCGTTACCGGCAAGTCTCTTTACTCGTTCCATAATGCATCATCCCATGACTAACTCATTAGTCACATTGCTTGCAAGGCTTATAGTGATGTGCATTACTGAGAGGGCCCAGAGATACCTCTCCAATACACGGAGTGACAAATCCCAATCTCGATCTATGCCAACCCAACAGACACCTTCGGAGACATCTGTAGAGCACCTTTATAATCACCCAGTTATGTTTTGACGTTTGATAGCACACAAGGTGTTCCTCCGGTATTCGGGAGTTGCATAATATCATAGTCAGAGGAACATGTATAAGTCATGAAGAAAGCAATAACAATAAAACTCAACGATCATAATGCTAAGCTAATGGATGGGTCTTTTCTATCACATCATTCTCCTAATGATGTGATCCCGTTCATCAAATAACAACACATGTCTATGGTCAGAAAACTTAACCATCTTTGATTAACAAGCTAGTCAAGTAGAGGCATACTAGGGACATTCTGTTTTGTCTATGTATTCACACATGCACTAAGTTTCCGGTTATACAATTCTAGCATGAATAATAAACATTTATCATGATATAAGGAAATATAAATAACAACTTTATTATTGCCTCTAGGGCATATTTCCTTCAATGAGGAGAATAAAGAGTGACAAGACCCTAAGCTTGGGGATGCCCAAAGCACCCCAAGGTAATATTCAAGGAAGATCTAAGCAACTAAGCTTGGGGATGCCCCGGAAGGCATCCCCTCTTTCGTCTCCAACATTATCGGTAACCTCACTTGGAGCTATGTTTTCATTCATCACATGATATGAGTTTTACTTGGAGCATGATGTCTACTACACAACCTTCTTCTTGTAGACGTTGTTGGGCCTCCAAGTGCAGAGGTTTGTAGGACAGTAGCAAATTTCCCTCAAGTGGATGACCTAAGGTTTATCAATCCGTGGGAGGCGTAGGATGAAGATGGTCTCTCTCAAACAACCATACAACCAAATAACAAAGAGTCTCTTGTGTCCCCAACACACCCAATACAATGGTAAATTGTATAGGTGCACTAGTTCAGCGAAGAGATGGTGATACAAGTGCAATATGGATGGTAGATAAAGGTTTTTGTAATATGAAAATATAAAAACAGCAAGGTAACTAATGATAAAAGTGAGCACAAACAGTATTGCAATGCTTTGAAACAAGGCCTAGGGTTCATACTTTCACTAGTGCAAGTCCTCTCAACAATAATAACATAATTGGATCATATAACTATCCCTCAACATGCAACAAAGAGTCACTCTAAAGTCACTAATAGCGGAGAACAAACGAAGAGATTATGGTAGGGTACGAAACCACCTCAAAGTTATCCTTTCTAATCGATCTATCATAGAGTTTGTACTAGAATAACACCTTAAGACACAAATCAACCAAAACCCTAATGTCACCTAGATACTCCAATGTCACCTCAAGTATCCGTGGGTATGATTATACGATATGCATCACACAATCTCAGATTCATCTATTAAACCAACACAAAGAACTTCAAAGAGTGCCCCAAAGTTTCTACCAGAGAGTCAATCCATTAAAAGTTCACGAGGTCACGGTACTCGCAAGTTGATCACCAAAACATACATCAAGTGGATCACGTGATATCCCGTTGTCACCACAGATAAGCACATGCAAGACATACATCAAGTGTTCTCAAATCCTTAAAGACTCAATCCGATAAGATAACTTCAAAGGGAAAACTCAATCCATTAAAAGAGAGTAGAGAGGGAGAAACATCATAAGATCCAACTATAATAGAAAAGCTCGTGATACATCAAGATCGTGCCGAATCAAGAACACGAGAGAGAGAGAGAGAGGGAGAGAGATAGATCAAACACATAGCTACTGGTACATACCCTCAGCCCCGAGGGTGAAGTACTCCCTCCTCATCTTGGAGAGCGCCGGGATGATGAAGATGGCCATCGGAGAGGGATTACCCCCTTCAGCAGGGTGCCGGAACGAGTCTAGATTGTTTTCGGTGGCTACAGAGGCTTGCGGCGGTGGAACTCCCGATCTAGGTTTCTTTCTGGAAGTTTTGGGTTATATAAGAGGTGTTGGAGTCGGGAACAAGTCAGGGGGTACCCAAGGCGACCACGAGGTAGGGGGCGCGCCCCCAGCCTCGTGGTGGCCTTGGGACTCCTCTGGCCCATCTCCGGTGCTCCGTGGGCTTCTTCTGGTCCAAAAATGATCTCCATGAAATTTCAGGTCAATTAGACTCCGTTTGGTTTTCCTTTTCTGCAATACTCAAAAACAAGGAAAAACAAAAACTGGCACTGGGCTCTAGGTTAATGGATTAGTCCCAAAAATCATACAAAATAGCATATAAATGCATATAAAACATCCAAGGTTGATAATATAATAGCATGGAACAATAAAAAATTATAGATACGTTGGAGACGTATCAAGCATCCCCAAGCTTAATTCCTGCTCGTCCTCGAGTAGGTAAATGGTAAAAACAGAATTTTTGATGTGGACTGCTACCTAACATAATTATCAATGTAATCTTATTTATTGTAGCAAGAATATTCAGATCCATAAGATTCAAGACAAAAGTTTAATATTGACATGAAAACAATAATACTTCAATCATACAAACCAAGAAATTATGTCTTCTCAAAATAACGTAGCCAAAGAAAGCTCATCCCTACAGAATCATATAGTTTGGCTATGCTTCATCTTCGTCACACAAAAATGCTCTCATCATGCACAACCCTGATGACAAGCAAAGCAATTGTTTCATACTTTAGTAATCTCAAACTTTTTTCAACTTTCACACAATACATGAGCGTGAGGCATGGACATAGCACTACGGGTGGAATAGAATATAATGATGGGGGTTGTGTGGAGAAGACAAAAAAAGGATAAAGTCTCACATTGACGTGGCTAATCAACGGGCTATGGAGATGCCCATCAATTGATGTCAATGCGAGGAGTAGGGATTGCCATGCAACGATTGCACTAGAGCTATAAATGTGTGAAAGCTCAACAAAAAGAAACTAAGTGAGTGTGCATCCAACTTGCTTGCTCACGAAGACCTAGGGCATTTGAGGAAGCCCATTGTTGGAATATACAAGCCAAGTTCTATAATGAAAAATTCCCACTTAGTATATGAAAGTGACAACATAAGAGACTCTCTATCATGAAGATCATGGTGCTACTTTGAAGCACAAGTGTCGAAAAAAGGATAGTAGCATTGTCCCCTTTTATTCCTTTTTCTATTTGGCCTTTCTTTTTTTGGCCTTTTTTCTCCTCTTTTTTTTGGGACAATGCTCTATTAATGATGATCATCACACTTCTATTTATTTACAACTCAAAGATTACAAATCGATACTAGAACAAAGTATGACTCTATATGAATGCCTCCTGGCGGTGTACCGGGATGGGCAATGAATCAAGAGTAACATGTATGATAAATTATGCATGGTGGCTTTGCCACAAATACGATGTCAACTACATGATCATGCAAGGCAATATGACAATGATGATGTGTGTCATGATGAATGGAATGGTGGAAAGTTGCATGGCAATATATCTTGGAATGGCTACGAAAATGGCATAATAGGTAGGAATGGTGGCTGTTTTGAGGAATATATAAGGAGGTTTATGTGTGACAGAGCGTTGATAACCCAAAATTATAGGAGATCTATTGTAGCCTCTTTCGATAAGTAAGAGTGTCAAACCCAATGAGGAGCTAAAGGTAGAACAAATATTCCCTCAAGTTCTATCGACCACCGATACAACTCTACGCACGCTTAACGTTCGCTTTACCTAGAACAAGTATGAAACTAGAAGTACTTTGTAGGTGTTTTTGGATAGGTTTGCAAGATAATACAGAGCGCGTAAATAAAAAGTAGGGGCTGTTTAGATAAAGAAACAATAAAGTTAGTATAGCGAGTGTGGAAAAGTGGTGGTAGGAGTTGCAAAATTGTCCCTAAGCAATTGACTACGTTACTAGACCGATAGCAAGTTTTATGTGGGAGAGGCCACTGCTAGCATGTCATCCCTTACTTGGAATTCTATGCACTTATGATTGGAACTATTAGCAAGCATTCGCAACTACTAACGCTCATTAAGGTAAAACCCAACCATAGCATTAAGATATATTGCCCCCCTTCAATCTCATATGCATCAATTTCTATGCTAGGCTGAAGTTTCTGTCACTCTTGCCCTCCAATACATTGTCCTATCAACATACAACTAACCCTATGGTGTGATCCACGCGCGCGCTCATATGATGGGCACCAAAGGGCAGCAACATAACCACAAGCAATAAATCAATCATAGATCATCAACTACCGATTGGACAACGAAAATCTACTCAGACATCATAGGATGGCAACACATCATTGGATAATAATATGAAGCATAAAGCACCATGTTGAAGTAGAGGGTACAGCGGGTTGTGGGAGAGTGGACTGCTGTAGATAGATGGGGGAAGGTGATGGAGATGTTGGTGAAGATGGCAGAGGTGTTGGTGAAGATCGCGGTGATGATGATGGCCCCTGGCGGCGTTCCGGCGCCACCGGAAGCGAGGGGGAGAGAGCCCCCCTCCTTTTTCTTCTTCCTTAACCCTCTCCCTAGATGGGAGAAGGGTTTCCCCTCTGGTCCATGGCCTCCATGGCATGGGAGGGGCGAGAGCCCCTCCGATATTGGATCTGTCTCTCTCTGTTTTTGTGTTCTCAGATTCTGCCCTTTCACCGTTTCTTATATTCCCGGAGATCCGTAACTCCGATTGGGCTGAAATTTTAACACAATCTCTACCCAGATATTAGCTTTCTTGTGGCGAAAGAAGGGCATCAACTGCCTTACGGGGTGTCCACGAGGGTCAGGGGCACGCCTGCTCCCCTGGGGCGCACCCTCCTGCCTCGTGGGCCCCTCGAGCATCGTCTCACGTTGATTTTTCTTCCCAAAAATCACATATATTCCAAAAAAATCTTTGTTAGTTTTTATCCCGTTTGGACTCCGTTTGATATGGATTTTCTGCGAAACAAAAAACATGCAACAAACAGTAACTGGCACTGGGCACTGGATCAATATGTTAGTCCCAAAAATAGTATAAAAAGTTGCCAAAAGTATATGAAAGTTGTATAATATTGGCATGGAACAATCAAAAATTATAGATACGATGGAGACGTATCAGCATCCCCAAGCTTAATTCCTTCTCGTCCTCGAGTAGGTAAATGATAAAAAAGATAATTTTTGATGTGGAATGCTACCTAGCATAATCGTGATCACATAATCTAATCATGGCATCAATATTAAGACACGAGTGATTCAAAGCAATAGTCTATCATTTGACATTAAGACAATAATACTTCAAGCATACTGTGGGAGTCCTGGATTAGGGGGTCTCCGGACAGCCGGACTATCTCCATTGGCCGGACTGTTAGACTATGAAGATACAAGATTGAAGACTTCGTCTCGTGTCTGGATGGGACTCTACTTGGCGTGGAAGGCAAGCTAGGCAATACGTATATGGATATCTCCTCCCTTGTAACCGACCTTGTGTAACCCTAACCCTCTCCGGTATCTATATAAACCGAAGGGTTTTAGTCCGTAGGACAACAATCAGAACATACAATCATACCATAGGCTAGCTTCTAGGGTTTAGCCTCTCTGATCTCGTGGTAGATCTACTCTTGTAACACCCATATCATCAATATCAATCAAGCAGGACGTAGGGTTTTACCTCCATCAAGAGGGCCCGAACCTGGGTAAAACTTCGTGTCCCTTGCCTCCTGTTACCATCCGGCCTAGACGCACAGTTCGGGACCCCCTACCCGAGATCCGCCGGTTTTGACACCGACATTGGTGCTTTCATTAAGAGTTCCTTTGTGTCGTCACCGTTAGGCCTGATGGCTCCTACTATCATTGATAGCGATGCCGTCCAGGGTGAGACCTTTATCCCCGGACAAATCTTCGTATTCGGCGGCTTTGCACTGCGGGCTAATTCGCTTGGCCATCTGGAGCAGATTAAAAGCTACGCCCCTGGCCATCAGGTCAGATTTGGAAGTTTGAACTACACGGACGACATCCGCGGGGACTTGATCTTCGACGGATTCGAGCCACAGCCGGGCGCGCCGCACTGTCTCGATGGGTATGACCTAGCTCTGCCACCGGACGGTACTCCAGAGGTCGCGCCCACACCAGCTCCGACCCTTAGCTCGGAGCCAACTGCGCCAATTGAGGACGGGTGGCTAGACACCGCCTCAGGGGCTGCAGTCTCGACGACGATCGAGCCGAACACCAGCATAATCCTCTGCGCAGCCCGTGACTCCAAGGTGCCGGACTCTCTTCCGGACCCCGAACCATCCGCGCCCCTGCCAATCGAATCCGAGTGGGCGCCGATCATGGAATTCACCGCTGCGGATATCTGTCAGCACTCGCCCTTCGGCAACATTTTGAATTCACTAAGGTCTCTCTCTTTGTTAGGAGAGCCCTGGCCGGATTATGGCCAACAGGACTAGGATGCGGATGACAAAGAAATTCGACGCCCACCCACCACCCACTTTGTAGCCACTGTCGATGATTTAACCGACATGCTCGACTTCGACTCCGAAGACATCGACGGTATGGACGACGATGTAGGAGACGAACATGAACCAACACCTATAGGGCACTGGAAAGCCACCTCGTCGTATGCCATATACATGGTGGATACACCCAATGAAGGCAACGGCGATGAGATAGCAGAGGATGACCCCTCCAAGAAGCAACCCAAGCGCCAACGTCAGCGGCGCCGCTCTAAGTCTCGCCAAAGCAGAAGTGGTGATACCGGCGCAGGAGATAATAACACTCCGGATAGCGCCGAAGTCAACAACAACCCCCTCTAGTAAGATTTAGAGCAAGAGGATGAAGGAGCCAGCTCTCCTGAGAGAGCGGCCGGCGGAGAGGAGGAGAATGACAATTACATGCCCCCCTTCGAAGACGAGGCAAGCCTCAGCGACGATGAATTCGCCGTACTAGAGGATCCCGTTGAACAAGAGCGCTTCAAGCGCAGGCTTATGGCCACGGCAAATAGCCTGAAGAAAAGGCAGCGGCAGCTTCAAGCTGATCAAGATCTGCTAGCTGACAAATGGACTGAAGTCCTCGCGGCCGAGCAATATAAACTCGAGCGTCCCTCCAAGAGCTATCCAAGGCGCAGGTTACTTCCCCGACTGGAGGAAGAAGCGTATGAAACGGCTGATCGGCCACCTCGTGGCCATGATAGAGAGGCATTCCGGCCAAAAGCTCAGCCTCCACCCCAACGCCATTCAAATAAAAAGGCATGGGGAGATACGCCAGACCTGTGAGACATATTGGAGGACAAAGCAAAGCATTCAAGATCAATCTACAGATCACGAGGGTGCACCACTCTACGAGACGATAAATGTCACGCCGGATACAGTAAAAGAAAATCCGGCCGGGCCGAACACAGCGGGCAGGACCCATCCGAGCTGCGTCGCGATATAGCCCAATACAGAGGCGCCGCACACCCCTTATGCTTCACAGATGAAGTGATGGAACATCAATTCCCAGAAGGTTTCAAACCAGTAAACATTGAATCATACGACGGCACTACAGACCCCGCGGTATGGATTGAGGACTTCCTCCTCCACATCCACATGGCCCGCGGTGATGACTTACACGCCATCAAGTACCTCCCACTAAAACTCAAAGGACCAGCGCGGCACTGGCTTAATAGCTTGCCAGCGGACTCCATTAGCTGTTAGGAAGATCTAGAAGCCGCATTCCTCGACAACTTTCAGGGCACTTATGTGCGACCACCAGACGCCGATGACTTGAGCCACATAATTCAGCAGCCAGAAGAGTCGGCCAGGCATTTCTGGACTCAGTTCCTTACAAAGAAAAATCAAATCGTCGACTGTCCGGATGCGGAGGCCTTAGCAGCTTTCAAGCACAACATCCGAGACGAGTGGCTAGCCCGGCACCTTGGTCAGGAAAAGCCGAAATCTATGGCAGCCCTCACGACGCTCATGACCCGCTTTTGTGCGGGAGAAGACAGCTGGTTGGCTCGCAGTAATAACATATCAAAGAACCATGGTACTCTAGATACCAAGAATGGCAATAGCAGGTCACGTCGCAACAAGCATAAGCACCGCATTAGCGGCGGAAGTACTGAGGATACGACAGTCAATGCCGGATTCAAAGGCTCTAAACCCGGTCAGCGGAAAAAGCCATTCAAACAAAGTACGCCGGGTCCGTCCAGCTTGGACCGTATACTCGATCGCTCGTGTCAAATACACGACCCAGACAAGCCAACCAATCACACCAACAAGGATTGTTGGGTGTTCAAACAGGCCAGCAAGTTAATTGCCGAAAACAAGGACAAGGGGTCGCATAGCGATGACGAGGAAGAACCCTGGCAGCCGCACACTGGAGGACAGAAGAGGTTTCCCCCGCAAGTGCGGACGGTGAATTATACGCAACCCACATCCCCAAGAGGGAGCGGAAGCGTGCGCTCATGTAACATCCCAAATTTTCAATTTGGAATGTTATACATAAGATCATCATGCATATCATATTTTATTTTGCATTTTGGTTGATCCTAGAAATTCTACGCGACTCAATGACCCACGGAGAGAGTTGGGGATTTCGTTATTTTCATATTTGAGTTCTCTCAAATTTTGAGAATAGGATCATTTGATTTTATTTATTTTATCATCAATTATTTCTATTAAAAAAATATGAGAGAGGGAATAAAATGGCTTTCCCAAAATAAAGAAATATTGAGGATTTAATAAAAATCAAATAAGATTTTTTCAGAGTTTTTCGGTGTTTTATTTGAATTTAGGAAAAAAGTGCGTTTTTCAAAATTGCATTTAGGGCCCAAATAAATGTTCACCTTGTGCGGCTTGATTTTAGAAGCCCGTGAAAATTTATTCCGGAATTTTTGGAGTTCGTTTAGTATTTCTTTTTATTTTTCTATCGAGCGGAATAAAAAAACAAACCGACTTCGGGCCGTACCCGAGCGGGACACCGCCCGGGGGCAGCCTTTAAATAGCGCCGCCCCAGCCCATCAGCCCCGCCCCGATCCACGCGCGCCGCCGGAGCCGCCGACGCCACCACCGACAATCCCGCAGCCCGAGGTTCGCCGCGTCTCATTTTCTGTGCTGAAAAAAAAGAGAGAAAAAAAATTCGGCGTTCGTCGTTTTTCTTTTTCTCGAATTAAATCCGCGATTTTTCTGATCGTGATTCTTGATCCGATTTTCGTTTTAGTTTAACTTTTCGCTCGTTTATCGGAATCAGACAATTCAAGCGCCTAGGGATTCGTCTCGAAACCCTCTATCCGTTTAACCAACTTAAACAAGTTTTTGCTACTGTAAACTTTGCCCTAGATCCAGATTACTAGAACGAAGTTGTTTTCTTTCGCCGTTTGTCTTTCGTTGCTTCGTTCGATTTGATTCTTTTTGCCAACCGGAGTTCTTAAGTTGAACCTTCTGGTTAGATCTCTTATTTGAGGTTTACCTGTGCATTAGATGAGTACTTATTGTATGCTTGTTTGTTTGCGATAGAATACCCGGAGTGCGCCGCCTGTTACTTCGAATCGTTAGGTTTCCCGGATCACCAGCAAGGCAAGTAACACTTTGATCATACTTTTCTACAACCCAGTTTTATTGCATTAGATCAATCCTCACACATTTCATGATTAGGATCTATTTAAATTGTGGGATGGGAAGTAGTTGAGGTAGTACCTATTACCTGTTATTATCAAACCTTTGGGAGTTACTTCTACGTTTGCTTATTATGCCATGCTATGCTAGTAGACGTGGATTGGGTGAGTGATATCCATGATAGATGTGAGATTGTTAATTAATGGCTTATCTAAGGTGGCAACTTAAACACACATCTGGGTGGATTGAGGCACCTGGGTATTCCAGGACTTGCCTGTTTTCTTTTGGACCGCCACCCAGGCTCAAAGGGATCATGAGACTATTCATACTAGAAACTTCCGTGTGCAGCCACAAGCTATTATGGGCTCTAGCATAGTTGACTAAGTTGTGCGAACTCTTACAGTGGTAGACTAGCAGATGTAGGGGATGTAGGTGGTACGGTCTACCCGGTCGTAAGGTGCTAGCGCTTCTGAAAGACTATGTCTCGGTCATCCGTCTTCTCAAACACCATGTAGTGCGAGAAACCAAACGGAGGCGATCGAGTCTTGTGGGGAAAAGTGCGCAAACCTCTACAGAGTGTAATAAACTAATCATGGTTAGCCGTGTCCCCGGTTATGGACATCTTGAGTATCTAGTACTTGGATTTTCATGTGAATCTCAACATGTTACTCTAAAATTAATTTTGTTGGGTTATGTTTAATGATGATGCTTAACTGGGATTGAGAATGCTGTCAACCATTCTCAATGTTTAACAACCACCATGATAGTAATTATATCTATTCATTTGAAGTAGCGAAAAATTGGCTTTACGCAAAACTGTAACCATAGAGCTTTCCACCAGCCAAATATGCATATAGTATAGCTGTTTCATTCCATTACTCTCTATGTGTTACATTGCCAGCATATTCCATGTGCTTGTCACAGCCCCAGTTCAGGCCTTGCCTGCCTTTGCATTAGCCTCCATGCATCATTTCTAAATTCTATTAATTTTGAAATGGGGACTGATAAATCCTAGCAGCAAGTGAAATACAACTAGGGTCAAATTAAATCTTTTCCATCTACCCAAAATGGCTTTTAGAAAAGTTCATCAATTTTGGAATGGGTGAAAACTTCTTCCAAAAATGATGCACACATTTCTAGGACATTTCTGGATTTTGGAGTTAATTCGTACGTATCTGCATTTGGACAATTAAATGCTATATAATATATTAAATGTCCAAATAATTCTGAACTTAAGTGAGGGCTGTTGGAAATATTCCATACAGAGCCCACAATTATTTTCAGGGTTTTAGAAAATGCCTTAGCATTTTAATTAAGTCAGAACAATTACAGAAAAATAGAAAACAGAAACTAAATAAAAGAGAGAGAGAGAAGGAACAAACCTGGGCCACCCCTGTGCTAGGCCCAGCCACCTGGCCGGGCCACCGAGGGCAGGGGCGTCTTCTTCCTCCTGCCAGAAGGCAGAGGAGAAGACAGCCATGGCGCTGCGGCGTGCCACGCCGGCAGCTGCCTGCCTGGCTGCCCCCTCGTCGCCCTAGACTCCCTCTACGATGCCACGCTACCCCCCTGGACCCCCTTGACGCTCTCGCTCTCTCCCTGCCTCGCTCTCTCTCGCTCTCTCTCCCAAAGCCGAGCGGAGCCATCGCCGCCGCTCGTCGTTGCCGTGTCCACCGCCTCCCCCTCGCTTCCCCGACCAGTCCAGGTGCTCCGCCACATCGTCCCCGACCTCTCCGCCAAGTCAAGCAAGCCGGGACGCACCACAGCACCGCCATCACCGTCTTGTTCAACCTCGGTCCACCGAGATCGCCGGCGACCGTGCGCCCGCTCCGTTGCTTCCCCGAGCTCCCCAAGACCACCGCTGCACTCCCCGTGAGCTTCTCCTTCGATCCCCACTTCCCCCCTGCTCATTTGCGCCGTGTAGTCGCCGCCCTCTTCGAGTCCGAGAGCATCTCGCCGCCGGCCATGGCGTAGCCGTGGCCACACCTGCGCAAGCTCGCAACCGAGCACTTCACCGCACTCGCTGTGTCCCCAGGAGCCCGCAGCACCCCTCCGCACCTCCTGCTGTGCCTCCTAGCGACGACCCCGAGCTCGCCCGAGCTCCGGCAGCCGCCAACGTCGTCGTCGGCGTCTTTTCCGGCCACCCCAGGCCCGGCTACTGCCACCAGGCGACGCGCTGCAACGCCAGCTGATGAAGCTATGTACCTAGGGTAGGGGCACGGACCTGTCCTAAAGAGCCCTACCCAAGGATATCCCTAGAAGAAGTCACCTTTCAATCGACTTGAAGGTATCCCACTCGATGGGTTCAAGACACTCGACCAAGAAGCTATCACTCGACCATGAAGCCAACCACTCGACTTCCAGGAGACCCAAAGTCACTCCGCAGGCAAACGGTCGGCTATTAAGTAGTCTTTATGGTCATTATAGCACTTTATTAGGGGCGTTACCAAAAACGCCCAACCTTAAATGTACCTTAAACCCTACATTACTGAGGGCAGGAGAGGACCGGCGAACTCTATATAAGCCACCCCCTCCTCAGTATGAAGGGTTCGCACCTCTGTTATTCACACGCCTATAATCCAATCGACCGCCTCCGGGCACCGAGACGTAGGGCTGTTACTTCCTCCGCGAAGGGCCTGAACTCGTACATCTTGGTGTGTTTACAACTTCCCAATAGCTAAGATCTAGCCTCTCCATACACACCCCCCTACATCACTGTCAGAGTTAGAACCACGACAGTTGGCGCCCACCTTGGGGCAGGAGTCTTAGCGCCTAGTTGGAGAAGTTGCGATTTTTCCGATCCCTTTGATCATGTTTTCGTGCGGAGATTTGGTGGAGGGCCGCGAGATGCGTCTCGGCGCACTCACGTTCGTCGCCGACAACTCCGCTTGGCTTCAGGAGGCTCCACTCGACATCGACGCCCTCCCCGTCCGCGGTGCGACGCACTTCCGCGCATGTGTTCGTGGCGTCCTCCTGCAGCAGCCGTCGACCCAGTATCGGTTGGCTCCCGTGTCATCTTCCCGCCCTGTCTCCCACCGGCGCAAGCGCTCCGGCCGGTCGAGACTTCAGAGGTGGGTGAGGCATGCCGTGGCCCGCCAGTTGGCAGCCCCACAAGTCGCGGCAATCGAGCCCGATGAATCCCTCTACGGCCTGTTCGACCTGTCGACTAGCTCCGCGGAGACCGCATCTGAGTGCGGCAGCAGCGACCCGACGGCTGAGGTTCTGGCGGTCGATGGAACACACAGTCCTCCCGGTTTCCCTCGCACCGATGGAGGCGCGGGTGGAGGCGACCCGTCGCATCCCCACGATGAGTATCTCCCCAAACCTCTCACGTCATTGCAGCGAGAGGAGCTTCGCCGCCGGAACATGGATGCACTCCGCACCCCTCTCGTCGGAGAAACCCCCGAGGCCCGGGCCTTGGAGGACGCGCGCTTGGCTAACTTGGCCGAGCGCACTCGACTGGAGAATCTGCAGCGAATACTTGACGAGCAAGCGCGTCAGCGAGCTCCCGAGTCCAGTCGACGTCAGCTCTTCCCGCCTACGCAGGTATATCGGACCCCAGTTCAGAATTTGGCAGCCGCGGCCCGTATAGCAGAATCGATTCAGCCCTCCCAGTCGGAGGCTGGCAGGGGCTTGTTGCAAATCAGAGCATTGCTCCGGGAAGCGGGGAACCAGAATTCCGCTGTTTCTCAGTCGCAGAATAGGATCCACAGTCGATCTGTTGCAACGGATACAGTCCAGTCGGCTCATAGCCCAAGATCGCCCCTGAGGCGTGAGGGACGCGGAGACCGGCACGATCAGTACAGAAGAGATGAGCAGTATGATCACTGATTTGATCGACGTCGAGTGCCAACCCCTCCCCCGAGGAGTGGGTCATATGCGCCTCGACAGCAGGATGACAGACACCCTCATAGTGTTGGGCGGAGGGTTCCAGTCGACCCCAGGGACCCAGGCTTTGATGCGAGATCCATCCTCGTTCAGGGTCTGGTTGACAGGAACAGAGCTCACCGAGAAGGCCACGACAGGGATGCGCCTGCCAGTAGCAGAGTACGTGTTTCGGGGCCAGAGTGTTTCAGTCGAGCCATCAGGGCCGCAGTGATTCCTCCCAACTTTCGGTTGGTGACTGGAGTCAGCAAGTTCATCGGCGAGTCTAAGCCTGACACTTGGCTCGAAGACTACCGAGTGGCTGTCTAGATTGGTGGCGGCAATGATGAGGTGGCTATGAAGCATTTGCCTCTCCTGTTAGAGGGCTCGGCCAGAGCGTGGCTGAATCAGTTAGCACCCAGCAGCATCTACACTTGGGAGGATCTCTCTCGAGTGTTTGTCACGACCTTTGAAGGAACATGCAAGCGACCAGCAGGCCTTACAGAATTGCGGTCTTGCGTGCAGAAACCGAGTGAAACTCTGAGGGATTACATCCAGAGGTGGATCACTTTGCATCACACAGTTGAGAACGTACCGGATCACCAAGCAGTTTGTGCCTTTAAAGAAGGCGTCAAGAACAGAGAGTTGAACCTGAACTTCGGTCGGACCGGAGAAATGTCTCTGAATCGGATGATGGAAATTGCCACCAAATACGCTAACGGAGAAGATGAAGATCGACTCCGGAGTGGCAAGCAGAAAGCAGTCGCCCAGGAAACCGGAGGCAATTCCAGTCGGAAGCAGAAGCAGAAGGCCGAGCCAGCCGCTCCTGGGGAGGCCCTGGCCGTAACCCAGGGAAAATTCAAGGGAAAACCCAAGGGGCCCTGGAACCCCAAGAAAGTCAAGGATCAATATGGAAATGATGTTTTGGATCTGCCATGTCACATCCACACCAAGAAAGATGAAGAGGGTAACCTTATTTACCCAAAGCATACCACTCGACAGTGCCGGCTCCTGATCCAGCAGTTTCAGGGCAAGTAGTCCAAAGACAAGGAAAAAGAGCCAGATAGAGTTGAGGACAAATAAGATAGTGACGATGGATACCCCCAAGTCAATTCCACCTTGATGATTTTTGCTGATGTCGAAAGCAAAAGTCGACTGAAAGTCATTAACCGCGAAGTAAATATGGTTGCCCTGGCAACACCCAGCTACCTGAAGTGGTCTCAGACTGCCATCACGTTCGACCAGTCCGATCACCCTGCGCACATTGCCACCCCTGGGAGGCAAGCTCTGGTGGTCGATCCGATTGTCGAAGGCACTTGACTGACCAAAGTCCTGATGGATGGTGGCAGCGGCCTGAACATACTGTATGCAGAAACGTTGAAAGGGATGGGCATTCCGATGTCCAGGCTCAGTGCCAGCAACATGAGTTTCCATGGAGTCATTCCTGGAAAGAAAGCTGAGTCACTCGGCCAGATTGCTCTCGATGTGGTTTTCGGTGATTCAAAGAATTACCGCAAGGAAAAGTTGACATTTGAGGTTGTGGACTTCCAAAGTGCTTATCATGGTATTCTGGGCCGGCCAGCTTATGCACGCTTCATGGCTCGACCGTGCTACGTGTATCTCAAGTTGAAGATGCCCGGCCCCAGAGGTGTGATCACTGTTACATGCAATCGGAAGAAAGCAGAGGAGTGTTTTCAGAAAGGATCAAAGATCGCTGATGCTCAGATGTCAGTAATCGAACTGCGAGAGTACCAGAAGACTGCTGATCCGAGTGAATTGCTGCGAGCCAAGAAGCCAGCTTCAGAATCAGCTTTTCAGTCGTCCGGTGAAACTAAGCCAGTTCACATTCACCCGACCGACCCCGATGCTGCTCCGACTCACATCTCAACGATGCTCGACTCCAAATAAGAAGAAGCGCTCATCCAGTTCCTCCGTGAGAACTGGGACATCTTCGCAGGGAAGCCTTCTGACATGCCTGGAGTTCCCAGGGGGCTGGCTGAGCACCGTCTACGAGTCGACCCGAAGTTCAAGCCTGTGAAAGAACATCTTCGACGGTCCGCCGTCCAGAAGAGGAAAGCTATTGGCGAGGAGGTGGCTCGGCTCTTAGCAGCAGAGTTCATTCGAGAGATTTACCACTTCGAGTGGCTGGCCAATGTTGTCATGGTCCCCAAGAAGGACAAGTCACTTCGCATGTGCATTGACTTCAAACATATCAATCGGGCCTGCCCGAAAGATCATTTCCCTCTCCCCCGCATCGACTAGGTAGTCGACTCGACCGCGGGGTGTAAGCGTTTGTCTTTTCTAGATGCTTATTCAGGGTACCATCAGATCCGTCTGTATGGACCCGACGAGATCAAAACGGCTTTCATCACCCCATTCGGATGCTTCTGTTATATCACCATGCCCTTCGGCCTCAAGAATGCTGGAGCCACGTTCATGAGGATGATTCAGAAGTGTTTGCACACTCAAATCAGTCGGAACGTAGAAGCATACATGGATGATATTGTGGTTAAGTCATGGAAAGGTTCCGACCTACTGACTGACCTTGCCGAAACCTTTGCTAACCTCAGGAGATATGATATCAAGCTCAATCCATCAAAGTGCACATTCGGAGTTCCAGGTGGAAAGTTACTAGGTTTTCTCGTTTCCGAACGAGGAATCAACGCCAATCCCGAGAAAGTTGGCACCATATTCCGGATGAAGCGCCCTGTGCATGTACACGATGTCCAGAAGCTTACAGGTTGCTTAGCCGCTCTAAGTCGATTCATTTCTCGTCTCGGTGAAAAGGCGTTGCCTCTTTACCAACTGATGAAGAAGTCTGACAAGTTCGAGTGGACTCCAGAAGCTGATGCAGTGTTTGCAGAGCTCAAAGCTCTGCTCTCCACCCAGCCGGT
The DNA here is from genome assembly GCF_003073215.2 of Triticum urartu. Taxonomy (NCBI): domain Eukaryota; kingdom Viridiplantae; phylum Streptophyta; class Magnoliopsida; order Poales; family Poaceae; genus Triticum; species Triticum urartu. The sequence continues at coordinate 554,276,130 of NC_053028.1, read as the reverse complement.
GCTTGCTGCCCCAATCAGTAAAGAGCCTCTGCTGCTTTACATTGCGGCCATGGGACAAGTTGTCAGTATAGTACTTACGGTCGAGCGGGAAGAAGAAGGAAAGGCCTTCAGAGTTCAGCGCCCAGTATATTATGTGTCTGAAGTTTTGACTCCTTCGAAGCAAAGATATCCCCATTACCAGAAGCTTGTATATGGGATTTACATGACCACGAAGAAGGTTGCACACTACTTCTCTGACCATTCCATTACAGTCGTCAGCGACGCTCCACTGTCAGAGATTTTGCACAACAGAGATGCAACTGGTCGAGTGGTGAAGTGGGCGATTGAACTCCTTCCCCTAGATATCAAGTTTGAAGCAAAGAAGGCTATCAAGTCCCAAGCAATTGCAGATTTCGTCGCCGAGTGGATTGAACAGCAGCTTCCGACTCAAGTTCACTCGGAGCACTGGACCATGTTCTTCGATGGATCTAAGATGCTGAATGGTTCCGGTGCTGGGGTAGTATTGGTCTCCCCCCGAGGAGATAAGCTCAGATATGTTCTCCAGATTCACTTCGATTCCTCCAATAATGAAGTAGAATATGAAGCACTCTTGTATGGGTTGCGCATGGCCATTTCACTCGGCGTCCGGCGCCTCATGGTCTACGGCGACTCAGATTTGGTGGTTAATCAGGTGATGAAGGAGTGGGACGTCAGAAGCCCAGCTATGACTGGCTACTGCAACGTAGTAAGAAAGCTAGAAAAGAAATTCGAGGGGTTAGAGCTTCATCACATCCCCTGACTGAAAAATCAAGCAGCTGATGATCTGGCAAAGATAGGCTCCAAGAGAGAAGCCATTCCCAGCAATGTGTTTTTGGAGCACATCCGCTCGCCGTCAGTCCAGGAGGATCCTTTTACAGAAGAAGCCCCGCAACAGAAAAGTGCCACAGATCCGACTGAAGTCGAAATTCCTGCTGTGGTCGACCTAGTCATGGAGGTCTTGGCAATCACTCCCGACTGGACGATACCATACATCGCGTATATCTTGAGGAAAGGACTTCCAGAGGACGAAGAAGAGGCTCGACAGATCGTCCGTTGATCTAAAGCTTTCACAGTCATTAAAGGACAGTTGTATAGAGAAAGCGCAACTAGAATCGGTCAGAAATGCATAACGCCAGAAGAAGGTCAGATAATCCTTGATGATATCCACTCGGGGACCTGTGGTCACCATGCGTCCTCTCAGACCATCGCGGCCAAAGCATACCGAGCGGGTTTTTACTGGCCCAGGGCAAACGAAATGGCGAAAGAGATAGTCAACAAGTGTGAAGGCTGCCAGTTCTACTCCAACATGTCGCACAAGTCGGCATCAGCTCTGAGGACCATTCCGCTCGTCTGGCCCTTTGCTGTTTGGGGACTGGACATGGTTGGTCCACTGAGAACAGGCAGGAGCGGATTCACACATGTGCTTGTGGCAGTCGACAAGTTTACCAAATGGATTGAAGCCAAGCCTATCAAAAATCTTGATGCTAGCACTGCTATCAGTTTCGTCAGAGAGTTGATATTCAGATATGGGGTCCCGCATAGCATCATCACTGACAATGGGTCAAACTTCGATTCAGACAAGTTCAGAGCTTTTTGCGCCTCTCAAGGCACACGAGTCGACTACGCGTCGGTCGCGCATCCCCAGTCGAATGGACAAGCTGAAAGAGCAAATGGTCTAATTCTCAAAGGACTGAAGCCTCGACTAATGCGTGATCTCAAGCACGCAGTAGGCGCTTGGGTCGACGAGCTTCCGTCAGTTTTGTGGGGACTGAGGACTACCCTGAACTGGTCGACTGGAAGAATGCCATTCTTTCTGGTTTACGGAGCCGAAGCCGTCCTGCCGAGTGATCTACTTCACAACGCCCCCAGAGTCGAGCTTTACAACGAAGACGAAGCAGAGCAAGCCCGGCAAGACGCAGTCGACCTCCTAGAGGAGGAGAGGGAAATGGCTATGATCAGATCGACCATCTATCAGCAAGACTTGTGTCGATTCCATGCCAGAAATGTGAAGAGCCGAGCCTTCCAAGAAGGAGATTTGGTCCTCCGAGTGGATCAGCAGAAACCACACAAACTTGCTCCTACTTGGGAAGGCCCCTTCATCATCACCAGAGTCCTCCACAATGGAGCATATCATCTCTACAACGTTGGTCGCCAGATCGACGAGCCACGAGCTTGGAATGCGGAACTACTCCGCCCATTTTACACTTGAATTCTCACTCGGACGAGATGTAATAAGGAAAAATTTTCTGCAGTACATTTTTATCAAAGACAAGAGTGTTCCAATAATTGCTGTCACTTTTGTTTGCATACGAAATCCCCCAGTGGGTGACTTAGCTGCGAATCCGTTTCGCCTAAGTTTGAAAAATCCTACCGAGTGGAGAGCCAGACTCCCACTTAGAGACTTAGCTGCAGTCAGGCACTCGCCTAAGTTTGAAAAATCCTACCGAGTGGAGAGCCAGACTCCCACTCGGGGGCTTAGCTGCAGTCCAGTACTCGCCTAAGTTCTCCCACTTAGAGACTTAGCTGCAGTCAGGCACTCGCCTAAGTTTGAAAAATCCTACCGAGTGGAGAGCCAGACTCCCACTCGGGGGCTTAGCTGCAGTCCAGTACTCGCCTAAGTTCTCCCACTTAGAGACTTAGCTGCAGTCAGGCACTCGCCTAAGTTTGAAAAATCCTACCGAGTGGAGAGCCAGAATCCCACTCGGGGGCTTAGCTGCAGCCCAGTGCTTGCCTAAGTGTTCAAAAATCCTACCGAGTGGCGAGCAGTCCTCCCACTCGGGGGCTTAGCTGCAGTCCAGTACTCGCCTAAGTTCTCCCACTTAGAGACTTAGCTGCAGCCAGACACTCGCCTAAGTTCGAAAAATCCTACCGAGTGGAGAGCAAACCTCCCACTCGGGGGCTTAGCTGCAGCCCCGCGCTCGCCTAAGTGTTTAGAAATCCTACCGAGTGAGAGCAAACCTCCCACTCGGGGGCTTAGCTGCAGCCCAGTGCTCGCCTAAGTATTTAAAAACCCTACCGAGTGGAGAGAAAACCTCCCACTCGGGGGCTTAGCTGCAGCCCAGCGCTCGCCTAAGTATTTAAAAACCCTATTGAGTAGAGAGCAAACCTCCCACTCGGGGGCTTAGCTGCAGCCCAGTGCTCGCCTAGGTGTTTAAAAATCCTACCGAGTGAGAGCAAACCTCCCACTCGGGGGCTTAGCTGCAGCCCAGCGCTTGCCTAAGTGTTTAAAAACCCTATCGAGTGAGAGCAAACCTCCCACTCGGGGACTTAGCTGCGGCCCAGTGCTCGCCTAAGTACAGGACACAACCCAATCCGCAAGGACGACGAGGCGCAAGTCGACTGCTACCTTCTCCTTCGGAGTTGCGCCACAAATACAAGGTTATTCCGAGTGAAGATCGAATTCCACTCGATGGATCAAACCATGAAGATATTCAAAGAGAAATCAAGTTCAGATAAAGCCTAAAAGGTCCCAGACCTCAGATCAAAGTACTCGAGCCCTCGGCTCGGCAGAGTTTAACGGTTACAAATCCACTCGGCATTCCGAGGCAAATTTAAAGTGAAGCATAAAAGTTTTTCATTCCTCAGGAGGAGGACTGGAAGGGGCGACGAACTCGTCCAAGTCGATCCCGTCTGCAATACGAGTGGCAGCAGCGATGAAGGTCTCCATGAAGTCTTGAAAGTTGTGCTTCCTGGTATTGGCAACTTGGAGGGCAGCCAGCTTTTCTTCTCGCGCCTCGTTGCAATGGACGCGGACCAGAGACAGAGCGACATCAGCACCACATCTAGCAGAAGACTTCTTCCATTCTGCCACTCGACCCGAGACTTCATTCAGTCGAGCCATGAGAGACTCGAGGTCGTTCTGAAGCGTCATCCCAGGCCAGAGTGATGTGTCGATCCGCGACATCGCAACCTTCAGTCAAGCAAGGTAGTCAACAACACCGGTAACACGAGACTCCAGTCGGAGCACGTTCATAGCAGCCTCATCCTTCATGGGAGAATTGGCGGGGTCCAAGCCTGGCTCCACTCGACTGGTTTCCTCTTCGAAGTTCTGGCAGAATTCTGCAAACGCGATTCAAGAATCAGACAGTGGCTCTACACGGGTTTGGTAACTGCAAGACAGTCGGAGCAGAGTAATTACCTTCGAGCATGACGAATAGCTTCTTGGCGAGTCCACCGAGATAAGTCTCTAGATCGTTCCTCTTCCCCGCCAGCTCACCTGCCTTGTCATGCAGAGCCACGTTGTCGTTCTTCAGTCGACTGACCTCTTGATTGGCTACCTCGAGAGCAGTTTTCAGTCTGGAGTTCTCCTGCTCAAGAGTTACGACCGAAGCCAGTTTCTCCTCAGCAAGCCTCGTTTTGGTCAAGACCTCCTTCAGCGCTTCTGCAAGATCTTGATCCTTCTTCTTCAGAGCTTCTTCCAGTTTATCTGCGGCACGTCGAGTGAAATCAACATCGAGAATGGACAAACAAGAAAAATCACTCGCCAAGAATGGAGAACCTCGCCAGCCATACCTTTTGCTTCTTCTTGCGCCTTCTTCAAATTCTCTTGAGCAAGCTTCAAGTTAAGGTTGAGCTGGATCTGCTGATTCTCCAACTCAGTATAGCGAGCTACAAGTTCACAGGATTTCTGCAAAAAGAAAAATCAGTGGACAGACGTCCAAGATAAGTTACTTCCGAGTGACTAAGAGACAATGACGACGTTTCTAAGACTACAGCCGAATCAAAAACATTCGACAGTAGTCTCGGGGACTACACCCAGTGGGTGCACCCAGCGTGCCCCCACTGTATAAAAAGAAAGTCGACTGCCCGCAGTCGACCGGATACAGTTCCATTCGACATGGCCTGACCAGACCGAGTGAAGAAATACAGCTACAGCAACATAATATAAAGACTACAGTCGACTGCCAGCAGTCCACCGTAGTCTCGGGGACTACACCCAGTGGGTGCACTTAGCGTGCCCCCACTCGTCCAAGATTTGGCAGACACACCCAGTGGGTGTACAGATACAAAGATCTTCGGAAAAGAGATTCTTCAAACAACATAACGTAACAGACCAAGTGTTGAGTCGACTGACCTGGACATTACTCTGAAGGGCCGAACTCGCGTCATAAGCTGCTTGGTTGGCCTCCCGAGCCACTTTCACTTGTTCCATCAGGATCCCTGCCTGGCGTATGGCCTCTTTCGTGGCAGCCGCTTGGTCCTCAGGGACGGGGTACGTGGGGAAGAGCGAAGGCGGATCCGCAGTCGACGTCGAGGGCCGCACGCTCATCAGAGGAACAGCGAAAGTCACAGAAGCCCGAGTGGTGTCACCACCATCCCGAGCTATGGTCTCAGACGCCGGAGCAGACTGGGGAGTCTTGTCAGCCGGCGCCCTCCTGTTCCTTCTCACTCTCAGCGGTTCATTGTCATCGTCATCCGGGAGGTTGATAACATGAGGAGGAGCTACAAGAAAAAATTCAATCGACCAGAGTTGCAATAAATGTCCAGTCGACTCAAAGCAGAACATCAGCAATCATACCAGGGTTGGAGGTAACAGCATCCTCCATCTCTTGGTCATCGTCCTGGGCGGAGATCTCAGAAGTAGCAGCACTGCAAGTCTCGAAAGTCAGTCAGTTGGCTCAATGAATCGACCAAGGATCTGTCCACGGTCGACAAAGGAAAACAAGTTTTATTATTACCCAGAAATGGTGGGGACGGCCATCTTCATCTTGGGCAGAGCCTTGGGCGGCTTGGACGGTGTCGCGCGTGGGTGCTTGGGAGCCTTTCCAGTCGGCGTAGGAGAAGAGGTCCGAGGGCGTTTCGACGACTGCCCAACAGGAGCAGTTGCCCTACCACGCTCCCGCGCTGGATCGTGTGTGAGCTTGGATCGCCCCTCCGGGCGGGGGGGTTCAACCTCCTCCTCCTCCTCCTCTTCGCTGGAGTCGACATCGTCGCCTCCCTCTCCTTCACCGTCAGACTCCCACTCGCCTTAATCGTCTCCGCTCTCACCTCCGCTCGCCTCCCCTTCCTCTATTGGCTCCTGTGCCCCGTTGGGCGTCAAGTACATCTCAGTAGTCGCCTAAAAAACAACAGACAAGACAAAGGTCAATCGACCAACTCAAAGAAGACCAATGAAGAAAACAAGATCTCAGTCGGGAGCATAAAGACAGACCTGGTCCATCATACGAGTTGTCGAGCGGAATTACCCTCCTGGCTCCTCGGGGGTTGTCCTTGTTTCCTGTGATGCTCGACAGCCACCCCTCCAGCATCTCATCAGTGACCTCCTCCGGGTGGATCCGAGTGGTGTCGTCGAGACCCGAGTACAGCCACATCGGGTGGTCACGAGCCTGGAGCGGTTGGATGCGCCTCCGGAGGAAGACCTCCAGCAAATCCATACCAGTCACGCCCTCGCGAACAAGCTCAACCACTCGACCAGCCAGCACTTTGACCTGGGCCTTTTCTTCCGGCGTCACTTCCAGAGAAGCAGGTTTTTCAGCTCGGTCGAGAGAGAAAGGGGGAAGACCAGTCGACTGTCCTGGGGTCGCCTGGTACTTACAGTAGAACCAGGTCGCCTGCCAACCACGGACCGACTCCGGGAAAGTGATAGATGGAAAACAACTCTTTCCCCTTGTCTGGATCGCCAGGCCCCCGCACAGCTGGATCACCTGCGTCCTTTCGTCACTCGACTTGGCCTTCTTGACCGATTGAGAACGGCAGGTAAAGATGTGCTTGAAGAGGCCCCAATGGGGGCGGCAACCCAAGAAACCCTCACACATGGAAATGAAAGCAGCAAGGTATACGATGGAGTTGGGAGTGAAGTGGTGGAGCTGCGCTCCGAAGAAGTTCAGGAAGCTCCAGAAAAAAGGATGGGGCGGCAGAGAAAACCCGCGGTCGATATGGGTGGCTAGGAGCACGCACTCACCGTCGCGGGGTTGAGGTTCAATCTCTCTCCCTGGGAGACGCGCAGCTTCGTGGGGAATGACTCCCCCCTCGACCATGTCGTCGAGATCTTCTTGCCGGATCACCGACGGCATCCAATCGCCTTGGATCCAGCCTCGGGGCAGAGCAGACCTTGAGGAGGATCCGCCCCGAGCGGACCTCTTCCCTTTCCCCTGCGCCGTCGCCTTCTTCGCGCGCTCCAGAGCGGATGTCTTGTCCTTCGCCATCGTCGCCGGCAAATCTTGCATGGGCCTGCGGCGCTAGGGTGAGAGCGGAGGTGGCGGAGGAACTTGCGAAGGGAGAGAGGAAGAACAAAGAACACTGTTTGGAAACCCCGAGCCGGTGACTTATAAGAGGCCGCTCCCGAGTGGCTGACTGGTAGGCCCACGCTATCCAGCCAAATCCCGCAGCAGACGCGCGCACAGTACGTAGCGAAAAAGGTGGCGCGGAAATCGAGGAGCTTCCGCTTTATCGCTTTCGATTACTGCGGCCGCTCCCGTCCCGCGCGCTTCCCGAAATCTGAATCCCGCGACATTCGCGGGCCACAGAACAACTTGTCAAAACAGAAGACCCCGCTCGCACCGACACTCGGTATGTCACAAGTAAAGAAATTCACTCGACGAAAGGCCTGGAATGGATCAAGGCGACTGAAAGAGGTTGATGACGTCATCCGTGACGATTGACCCGAAACGAGGCATTCATGTAGCCCAAAGAACCAGTCGGAAAGGCCTCCAACTCTTTCCCCACTCTAACCTCGATCCATTCGGGGGCTAATGATGAAGCTATGTACCTAGGGTAGGGGCACAGACCTGTCCTAAAGAGCCCTACCCAAGGACATCCCTAGAAGAAGTCACCTTTCAATCAACTTGAAGGTATCCCACTCGATGGGTTCAAGACACTCAACCAAGAAGCTATCACTCGACCATGAAGCCAACCACTCGACTGCCAGTAGACCCAAAGTCACTCCACAGGCAAACGGTCGGCTATTAAGTAGTCTTTATGGTCATTATAGCACTTTATTAGGGGCGTTACCAGAAACGCCCAACCTTAAATGTACCTTAAACCATGCATTACTGAGGGCAGGAGAGGACCGGCGAACTCTATATAAGCCACCCCCTCCTCAGTATGAAGGGTTCGCACCTCTGTTATTCACACGCCTATAATCCAATCGATCGCCTTTGGGCACCGAGACGTAGGGCTGTTACTTCCTCCGCGAAGGGCCTGAACTCGTACATCTTGGTGTGTTTACAACTTCCCAATAGCTAAGATCTAGCCTCTCCATACACACCCCCCTACATCACTGTCAGAGTTAGAACCACGACACCAGCTACCCGTAGAGACCAACCGCGGCTCAAACCGCGGCCTGTACGCGAAACCCGAGCAACTCCGGCGAGTTGCCGCCACGGTTTTGGTCGCCGCCGGCTGAACTCCGGTGACTCCGACGTGGCACACTTAGTTAACACTAATGACGCCATTAGCTAATCACTGTGCCACTGACGGATGGGCCCCACATGCTAATTAACCCCAGGATTTATTCCCTGTTTAACTTAGACTAAACCACCGGGCCCACACGTCAGGTTGACTTTGCTGACGTGGCCTTTGACCGGTCCCACCTGTCATTGACTCGAGCCAGCACTGTGTCACTAACCAGTAGGCCCCACTGGTCAGGTTTGACCCGGACCAGCCCTGTTGACTTGGTGACATCATCATGACGTCAGGCTGACGCAGTAATCCTTTTTCTGGAATTTAAATAAATCTTAAATGATTTATTTATTTCAGAAAATGTCCAAAACTTCCAAAAATCATAGAAATTCAACCGTAACTCCAAATGAAATAAATTATATATGAAAAATTATCAGAAAAATTCAAGGAATCTGTTTATGGAATTTTCATGCATGTTAGAGCAACTTATGGCTGCTATTTAGGCCAATTCACATAAATGGAATTTAAACTCTCACTTATGGAGTTTGAATTTGAACCTAGGGTTCAAACCAACTTCATTTAATATGGTTGCTAGTTGCATTAGCTCAATCAACAACATATTGTCATGACATTATCATGCATCATAATTGTTGCATTGCATTGATTGTGTTGCTCTTTGTTTGCCGGTATTTGTCCCCTCTCGATAGACGTGGTTCCGACGACGAGTTCGATGACCCCGATGAAGAACTATACTATCTTCAGAAGTGCCAGGCAAGCAAAACACCCTTGTTCATTCCGATACAATCGCACTCTCTCGCTCCTGCTCTCTTTTATTGCATTAGGACAACAATGATTCAACTGTTACTTGCTGCGGTAGTTGAGCCCTTATCCTCTGCATGACCTGTCATTGCCACAGTAAATAGATAAAACCCACTAGCATGAGTAGGAGTTGTTTGAGCCCTGATGTGCCTACTCATTCATGCTTGTTTGTCATGCCTGCCACTGCTTAGAGTTGAGTCAGGTCTGATTCATCGGGGGTGAATTGGAACAGTGATGAACATGTCCTACTGTGTGTGAGCTAAGTGTGTGAACACGATTTGGTAAAGGTAGCGGTGAGAGGCCATGTAGGAGTACATGGTGGGTTGTCTCATTGCAGCCGTCCTCAGGAACTGAATTCTGTGTCTGTGATCCATGAACAGCTACTACCACTCATTGGGATCCTTAATTGACCCTCTCGGCTTCTTAATCACCCTAGTACTCTGTCCAGGAGTTGCAACTAGTTTCTGGTGTTTGTAGGTTATGTGTTGGTGGCCGTGCGTAGCGCTGACCCTAGGGGGGGGCTATGTTGCGGTAGATACACCGTGGCACGGTGTACCGGGCGCCCGTTTGGTGTCTCGGGAACCCTGTTCACATCGTTCGGGGCTGTATGTGGAAACCTCGGCCGGACTCCCTGCGGATGGAACCTGGATAGGCGATAAACCTGGACTAGAGACTTAAGTGTTTAGGTAGGCCGTGGCCGACACCCTCGCCAGGCTTCCGCTTGAAGGTTGCCGAGATACATGACGTGTATATGGTGGTAAGTGGTGGGAGCGTGTGTGAAGAAGTACACCCCTGCAGGGTTATCATTATCTATTTGAATAGCCGGATTCCTCGGATATGGAAACTTGGACCCCTTTCATAGTTCATAGACAAGTGAAAGTGGATACTCTAAAACTCGCAAGATAAGTGTGAGTGCTATGGATGGCCTTCTCGTAGGGAGACGGGAGCGGATCCATAGTGGTGTATTGAATGGTGAATATGTGGACTCGTGTGCGCCACCTCAAAAGAGTTGCTTGCAGTCGTAGTTTAGGTTAGCCACTGAGTCAAAGCTGGCTTGCTGCAGTTAAACTCCACCCCCCCTTGTTGATACCGATGCATATGTAGCTAGTTCTGATGTAAGTCTTGCTGGGTACATTTGTACTCACGTTTGCCTATTTTATGTTTTGCAGAGAGACGTCAGTCTCGCTAGTAGTTCCGCGTGGACTTCGACGTTTAGCTTGATACCTCAGCTACGATCTTGTGCCCTCGGCAGGATCTGGTAGATAGTCATGCTTCCTAGCCTTTTCCTTTTGTAGATGTCTGTACTCAGACATGTTAAGCTTCTGCGTGTGCTTGACTTGTATGCTCTGAATGTTGGGTCATGAGACCCATGTTTGTAATATCTGGCTCTTCGGAGCCTAATGAATAAATACTCTGAGTCATAGAGTCTTGTTGTGATGCCATGTTGTATTTGCGCATGTCGAGCATATTGTGTGTATGATTGAAATGCTTGGTATGCGTGGGATCCGACAATCTAGTTGTTTATCCTTGGCAGCCTCTCTTATGGGGAAATGTAGTCTAAGTGCTTCTGAGAGCGATAGTAGTCCGCTACAGCCCGGTTCACCGGAGTCCTGCTAGCCCAACACTACTGCCCTGAACACTTGACTGGCCGGCATGTGTTTCACTTCGTTCCTGTGTCTGTCCCTTCGGGGAAATGTCACGCGGTGACATCCGGAGTCCTGCCTAGCCTGCTACAGCCCGGGTTCCCAGAGTCCTGTTAGCCCAGTGCTGCAGCCCGGATTCACACGCTGCTGACCGACATGCTCGATGTTGATTCATGTATGCCTGTCCCCATAGGTTAGTGCCGCTTTGGGTTCACGACTAGCCATGTCAGCCCGGGTTCTTTGTCATATGGATGCTAGCGACACCGTCATATACGTGAGCCAAAAGGCGCAAATGGTCCCGGGCCATGGTAAGGCGACACCCGTGGGAATACCGTGCGTGAGGCCGCAAAGTGATATGAAGTGTTACCGGCTAGATCGATGTGACTTGGAATCGGGGTCCTGACAGTGCTGACCCGTTTTCGGGCTGCAACGTTAATGTTGCAGACTTTTCAGACGATGATTAAGGAGTTTTAGGTCGTGGTTCTATACTCAGTGATGCCATTGGAGTTGATGGACTCACTTATCTTCCAAGCCTTCCGCTGTTATCGTTATTAGATGGCCTTAAGCCATATTTATTGTAATAAGTTCTCTTTTGAGACACTCGATGTAATAAGTGTGTGATTGCTACTCTGCTATAAATCCTCCGAGTACTGTGTGGTGTCAGCATTACTGATCCAGGGATGACACCGGAGCACAGAGATCAGACTGTTTGAGGTCTGGTCGCTACAGAGATGGTATTAGAGCACACGCTGACTATAGGACACGACCACTAAGTTAGAGACCTAGATCACTATTCACTCTCTTCTCTTCTGACCTCTCATCTTTTCTACTCTTTAGGATGGCGGATGCAAGGAACAAGTTCACACAACCGGATGAAGATACACCCTTTGGATGCCACTTGAAGGAAGTCACTAGATACCTGAATATAGGAGTACCAAGCTTCACGGGAACCTACAACGCCACTTTACCTGAAGAAGAGCGCTGGATGATTCAAGTTCAAGTCCCAGGAAGGACGCTCATGCCAGTCACTGAGCCCATAGAGTTTTCTTTTGATGCACCAACTTGGAGTCTAGGAAAGAGCATGGCAGCTCACATCGCCATGGGACGCATTGGAGAAGTCTACCGCAAGGATCTCAAGGATACTATCTACCAGATTTGTGGGCACCGAGATGATCAACACCAGGAAGGATAGATCAATTGCAGCTTTTATCCAGGAGCTAAACCAACACATTCGACGACAGGAGAACTAGATGTGCGCCGACATGATAGAAGAAGGCTAAGACTAGAATCAAGGAACTGGAGGAAGAACTCAAGGCTACACGTGAAGATTATGAAGAGGAAATTGAAGTATTGGTGGAGAAGAATGACGAACTGATCAAGAAGATTGGAATATTTATGGGAGGCCCCACGCCAGTAGATGAAGACGAAGAACCCAAGGAAATTAGCCCGGAAGACTACATCATCATCGACGGCACCGACTCGAAACCAGATAGTAGCGATGATGACTATGTTGATGAAGCTGGAGCAGATATTATGGAGTCAACGACCGAAGAATATTTCTAGTAGACCACCTCATCAGTAGTAGTAGTCCACCATGTAAATATAATAGTCCTAGCACTTTCGCGATAGTTAGATCGATTGTATGTCCTTGTTTGATTGATTGAAGTGAATTGTTTGCTTTTGCCTCATGTGCATATGGGTAGTGTTTTCTCTTTAGACCCCCTCTATTCTTATATCTCATCTTTTCTAAACCCTCAGATGCCTCCAAGACGTGACCCCAGATTTGCCTTTCCACCGGAGCTCACCCAGTTGATCCAGTAACAGAACACATTGATGCAGTTGCTAGTCCAAAATCAGAATCAGGGGAACAACAACAACAACCCACCACCACCACCACCTGTTGACCACTTAGCGCATTTTCTTAGGCTGAATCCGCCGGTGTTTTCTAGTAGCACCGAGCCGATAGTAGCAGATGATTGGCTCCGCAAGACAGCTAGGGAGTTGACCACAGCAGGATGCACAGATGCGGAGAAGGTGAAGTTTGCCGCACATCAGTCAGAAGGACCCGCAGCGTCATGGTGGGAGAATTTCACAACCACTTTCCCAGTAGACACTGTCACATGGGACCAGTTTCAGCAGGCTTTTCGTACTGCACACGTTTCAGCAGGAGCTATGGCCATGAAGAAGCGTGAGTTTCGCAACTTGCGCCAAGGAGGAAGGACAGTTGGCCAGTATGTGGAGGAATTTAGTAAGTTAGCACGTTATGCACCAGATGACGTCTCTACGGATGCAGCTAAGCAGGAGAAGTTTTTGGAAGGACTGAATGATGAGTTGAGCATGCAGTTGATGGTAGCAACCTTCAACAACTACCAGGAGTTGGTAGATCATGCTCTTATGATTGAAGGGAAGCAGCATCAAATTGAGAATCGCAAGAGGAAGTATGGACAAGGAAAGTACAATTCAGGAGCTCAGCAGAAGCCATGTTTTACCCCTAGACCGGGAGGACATTTTCTGCATACCCATGGAGGAGGTAGCTCGCACAATCACAATGGCACCAAGAATGATAATGGCAATGGAGGAAGCAACGGCCAGAACCGCACCAACCCCTCAACCCCAGCCAAGAAGGACCTAAGCCAAGTCACTTGTTTTAAGTGTTCGAAGACAGGACATTATGCAAATGAATGTCCTGAATTACAAAATGGAAATAGCAATGGAAGTTCTGGGAAGAAGCTGAACCCTTTCAACAGGGGACAGGTGAACCACGTTAGCGTGGAGGAGGTTGAAGCTCAACCCGATGCAGTAATAGGTAAGTTTTTGGTTAAGTCAGTTACTGCACTCGTTCTTTTTGATACTGGCGCATCACATTCATACATCTCAAGGGGATTTGTGGATAAGTATAACCTACCAACCCAAGCCCTTAGGTCACCCATGTTAGTAACCTCGCCCGGAGCAGAGTATGTGGCTAGTCTATGGTGTGATCGGTTACCATTAAGGATTGGTAACTATGTTTTTCCCTCAGACCTAATAGTATCGGAATCTCAAGGATTGGATGTGATATTAGGCATGGATTGGTTATCAAAGTATGAAGGGAATATTGAGTGTGCTAGTACGTCAATTTTGCTTACCACCCCAGAAGGGAGAAGGATCAAGTATGTATCCCGGCATGTGCCAAAGAGGACTCAAGTAAATTGCCTAACAGGAGTTGTGCAGGAGGAAGTACCAGTGGTAAGGGATTTCCCGGATGTATTTCCAGAGGAGTTGCCAGGCATGCCACCGGATAGAGATATTGAGTTTTTGATTGAGCTATTGCCAGGCACAGGGCCAATATCAAAGAGACCATATAGGATGCCAGCAAAGGATTTGGTGGAAATTAAGAAGCAGATTAAGGAGTTACTGGATAAGGGATATATTCTCCCAAATTCTTCGCCTTGGGGATCGCCAGTACTTCTAGTGGAGAAGAAGGATGGATCGTTAAGGATGGTTGTAGATTATCGAGGATTGAATGAAGTAACGATCAAGAACAAGTACCCACTACCAATGATTAATGATCTATTTGATCGATTGCAAGGAGCTAAGGTATTTTCCAAGATCGATCTGCGATCAGGATACCACCAGTTGAAGATTCAAGAACAGGATATTCCGAAGACAGCTTTTACCACCAGGTATGGGCTGTATGAGTATACCGTTATGTCATTTGGTCTGACTAACGCACCTGCCTCTTTTATGAACATGATGAACAAAGTGTTTATGGAGTTTTTGGATAAGTTCGTCGTAGTGTTCATTGATGATATCCTGGTTTATTCGAAGAATGAAGATGAGCATAAGGAGCATTTGCGTTTGGTACTTGGAAAGCTCAGAGAACATCAATTATATGCCAAGTTCAGCGAATGTGAGTTTTGGTTGAAGGAAGTAGGATTCCTCGGACATGTTATATCTGGAGAAGGTATAGCAGTAGATCCCACTAAAGTTGAAACCGTGACCAAGTGGGAAGCCCCAACAATAGTTGGAGAGATCTGGAGTTTTCTTGGACTCGCAGGATACTACCGGAGATTTATTGAGAATTTCTCAAAGATTGCGAAGCCTATGACTAAGTTGTTGAAGAAAGATACCAAGTTCATATGGACAGAGGAATGTGAGGCTAGTTCCCAGGAGTTGAAGAAACGTTTGGTTACCTCACCAGTGTTGATTTTGCCAGACCAGACCAAGGATTATGAGGTGTATTGCGACGCTTCACATCGAGGACTTGGAGCAGTGCTTATGCAGGAAGGGAGAGTTGTTTCATATGCCTCAAGACAACTGAAACCTCATGAGTTGAATTATGCCACGCATGATTTGGAGTTAGCAGCCGTAGTGCATGCATTGAAGACATGGAGACATTTTCTCATTGGAAATCATTGTGAGGTGTACACGGATCATAAGAGTTTGAAATACATCTTCACACAGAAGGAGTTGAATCTCAGACAAAGGAGATGGTTGGAGCTTATCAAGGATTATGATATGAAATTGCATTATCACCCCGGAAAGGCTAATGTAGTAGCTGACGCATTAAGTCGTAAGAGCCATGTCAATACATTAATGACGGGAAAAATACCCAAGGAGTTAGCAGAAAATCTTCGTGAACTATGTTTGGAAATAGTTCCGAGAGGCTATGTAGCAGCATTGGAGATTCAGTCAACCTTGATGGATAAAATCAGGGAAGCTCAGAAAGCTGACAAAGAGATTGCCGCGATAAAGGAGAAACTGAGCAAAGGAAAAGCTAAAGGATTTCGTGAGGATGAGCACGACACTCTATGGTTTGAAGACCATGTTTATGTGCCCAATGACCCAGAGATCAGGAAGTTGATTTTGCAAGAGGCACACGACTCACCGTATTCAATTCACCCAGGAAATACCAAGATGTATTTGGATTTGAAGGATATTTTCTGGTGGACCGGAATGAAGAAGGATATTGCGGAGTATGTAGCAGTTTGTGAGGTATGCCAGAGAGTAAAGGCAGAGCATCAGAAGCCAGCAGGATTGTTACAACCATTGCCGATACCCGAATGGAAGTGGGATAAGTTAGGCATGGATTTTATCACGGGATTGCCCAGGACTCGTTCACGCTATGACTCGATTTGGGTTGTAGTTGATCGATTGACGAAAGTAGCTCATTTCATCCCAGTAAAGACCACTTACACCAGTGCTAAGTTGGCAAAGATATACATGACCAGGATCGTATGTTTGCATGGAGTTCCGAGGAGTATTGTATCGGATCGAGGAACCCAGTTTACCTCAAAGTTCTGGAAGCAGTTGCACGAAACTTTGGGTACCAGGCTAGAATTCAGTACGGCTTTTCATCCACAGACAGATGGACAGACCGAGAGAGTCAATCAGATTTTGGAGGATATGCTGAGAGCTTGTGCGCTAGATTATGGATCTAGTTGGGACGATAATTTGCCATATGCAGAGTTCTCTTACAACAACAGTTATCAAACCAGTTTAAAGATGGCCCCTTTCGAAGCTTTGTACGGAAGGAGGTCCAGGACACCGTCATGGGACGAAGTTGTAGACCGCCAGTTGTTTGGTCCTGACTTGATTAAAGAGTCTGAACAGAAGGTGAAGTTGATTCGCGATAGGCTCAAGGTAGCCCAATCCAGATAGAAGAGTTATGCGGATTCTAAATGGAAGGAGACAGTTTACGAAGTTGGAGATAGAGCTTATCTTCGAGTATCTCCACTTCGGAGAACAAAGTGTTTTGGAGTTAAAGGGAAGTTAGCGCAAGGATTTGTAGGACCATATCGAGTTTTGGAGCATATGGGAGAAGTGGCCTACAAGTTGGAATTGCCCGAAGGATTGTCCGGAGTTCATGATGTGTTCCACATTTCCCAGTTAAAGAAATGTCACGCGGAGATGGCTAACATAATGTTGAGAGATACAGTGCCTTTGGAAACTATTCAGTTGGATAACGATTTGACCTACGAGGAGAAACCAATTAAGATCCTCGAATTTGCCAACCGAGTTACTCGCAGCAAAGTTATTAAGTTTTGCAAAGTTCAGTGGAGCCACCACACGGAGGATGAAGCCACCTGGGAGCGAGAGGAAGATTTGCTCAAAGACCACCCTCACCTATTCTCTAGCCAACCCGAATCTCGAGGGCGAGATTCATCTTAAGGGGGGTAGGTTTGTAACATCCCAAATTTTCAATTTGGAATGTTATACATTAGATCATCATGCATATCATATTTTATTTTACATTTTGGTTGATCCTAGAAATTCTACGCAACTCAATGACCCACGGAGAGAGTTGGGGATTTCGTTATTTTCATATTCGAGTTCTCTCAAATTTTGAGAATAGGATCATTTGATTTTATTTATTTTATCATCAATTATTTCTATTACAAAAATATGACAGAGGGAATAAAATGACTTTCCCAAAATAAAGAAATATTGAGGATTTAATAAAAAAATGAAATAAGATTTTTTTCGGAGTTTTTCGGTGTTTTATTTGAATTTAGGAAAAAAGTGCGTTTTTCAAAATTGCATTTAGGGCCCAAATAAATGTTCACCTTGTGCGGCTTGATTTTAGAAGCCCGTGAAAATTTATTCCGGAATTTTTGGAGTCCGTTTAGTATTTCTTTTTTATTTTTCTTCCGAGCGGAATAAAAAAAAGAACCGACTTCGGGCCGTACCCGAGCGGGACACCGCCCGGGGGCAGCCTTTAAATAGCGCCGCCCCGAGCCGCCCCAGCCCATCAGCCCCGCCCCGATCCGCGCGCGCCGCCGGAGCCGCCGACGCCGCCACCGACGATCCCGCCGCCCGAGGTTCGTCGCGTCTCGTTTCCCGTGCCGAAAAAAGGAGAAAAAAAAATTCGGCGTTCGTCTTTTTTCTTTTTCTCGGATTAAATCCTCGATTTTTCTGATCGCGATTCCTGATCCGATTTTCGTTTTAGTTTAACTTTTCGCCCGTTTATCGGAATCGGGCGATTCAAGCGCCTAGGGATTCGTCCCGAAACCCTCTATCCGTTTAACCAACTTAAACAAGTTTTTGCTACTGTAAAATTTGCCCTAGATCCAGATTACTAGAACGAAGTTGTTTTCTTTCGCCGTTTGTCTTTCGTTGCTTCGTTCGATTTGATTCTTTTTGCCAACCGGAGTTCTTAAGTTGAACCTTCTGGTTAGATCTTTTATTTGAGTTTTACCTGTGCATTAGATGAGTACTTATTGTATGCTTGTTTGTTTGTTTGCGATAGAATACCCGGAGTGCGCCGCCTGTTACTTCGAATTGTTAGGTTTCCCGGATCATCAGCAAGGCAAGTAACACTTTGATCATACTTTTCTACAACCCAGTTTTATTGCATTAGATCAATCCTCACACATTTCATGATTAGGATCTAATTAAATTGTGGGATGGGAAGTAGTTGAGGTAGTACCTATTACCTGTTATTATCAAACCTTTGGGAGTTACTTCTACGTTTGCTTATTATGCCATGCTATGCTAGTAGACGTGGATTGGGTGGGTGATATCCATGACAGATGTGAGATTGTTAATTAATGGCTTGTCTAAGGTGGCAACTTAAACACACATCTGGGTGGATTGAGGCACCTGGGTATTCCAGGACTTGCCTGTTTTCTTTTGGACCGCCACCCAGGCTCAAAGGGATCATGAGACTATTCATACTAGAAACTTCCGTGTGCAGCCACAAGCTATTATGGGCTCTAGCATAGTTGACTAAGTTGTGCGAACTCTTACAGTGGTAGACTAGCAGATGTAGGAGATGTAGGTGGTACGGTCTACCCGATCGTAAGGTGCTAGCGCTTCTGAAAGACTATGTCTCGGTCATCCGTCTTCTCAAACACCATGTAGTGCGAGAAACCAAACGGAGGCGATCGAGTCTTGTGGGGAAAAGTGCGCAAACCTCTGTAGAGTGTAATAAACTAATCATGGTTAGCCGTGTCCCTGGTTATGGACATCTTGAGTATCTAGTACTTGGATTTTCATGTGAATCTCAACATGTTACTCTAAAATTAATTTTGTTGGGTTATGTTTAATGATGATGCTTAATTGGGATTGAGAATGCTGTCAACCATTCTCAATGTTTAACAACCACCATGATAGTAATTAAATCTATACCTTTGAAGTAGGGAAAAATTGGCTTTACGCAAAACTGTAACCATAGAGCTTTCCACCAGCCAAATATGCATATAGAATAGCCTATTTCATTCCATTACTCTCTATGTGTTACATTGCCAGCATATTCCATGTGCTGACCCGTTTTCGGGCTGCAACATTAATGTTGCAGACTTTTCAGATGACGATTAAGGAGTTTTAGGTCGTGCTTCTATACTCAGTGATGCCGTTGGAGTTGATGGACTCACTTATCTTCCAAGCCTTCCGCTGTTATTGTTATTAGATGACCTTAAGCCATATTTATTGTAATAAGTTCTCTTTTGAGACACTCGATGTAATAAGTGTGTGATTGCTACTCTGCTATAAATCCTTCGAGTACTGTGTGGTGTTAGCATTACTGATCCAGGGATGACACCGGAGCACAGAGATCAGACTGTTTGAGGTCTAGTCGCTACAGCTCAGGGACGTATATGCGTTGGAGCCAGTCGCCCCAAAGTTCAACCCTTGGTCCTCCTGTCCGATCACCTTCGATCATAGGGACCACCCCACTAGTATCCGTCATGGCGGATTCGCCGCACTGGTCCTAGACCCAATCATTGATGGATTTCACCTCACCCGAGTCCTTATGGATGGCGGCAGCAGCCTGAACCTGCTTTATCAGGACACAATGCGCAAAATGGGTATAGACCCCTCAAGGATAAAACCCACAAAAACGACCTTTAAAGGCGTCATTCCAGGCGTAGAGGCCCACTGCACAGGCTCAATTACACTGGAAGTGGTCTTCGGATCCCCGGATAACTTCCGAAGCGAAGAGTTAATCTTCGATATAGTCCCGTTCCGCAGTGGTTATCATGCACTGCTCGGACGAACCGCATTTGCTAGATTCAATGCGGTACCACATTATGCATACCTCAAGATCAAGATGCCAGGACCTCGCGGAGTTATTACAGTCAATGGAAACACAGAGCGCTCTCTTCGAACAGAGGAGCACACCGCGGCCCTCGCGGCAAAAGCGCAAAGCAGGCTCTCAAGGCAATCTACCAGTTCGGCGTTTCAAAGCCCGGACACCTTCAAGCGCGCTCGGGGCAATTGGCAAACAGACCGCCTGGCACAATCTGAGCTCGCGTAGCAATACGGCGGCTACCCCAATCCCAGCCCAACGGCGTTGTTTATGCCGCGCATACATAATTACGCATTAAAAATACCATGGGCACATATGGGGAGAGGGAGGCACAACTACGGCACACCCCAAATCACGGCCTAAACCGCACCAGGGGCTTCCTGTTTGGTTATTTTTCTTTTTCTTTCAGGACTCCAATCTCTGGAAACACTGCCCGGCAGCTCTATTGCCAAACACATGATACAGCAACCAACTAGGTCGACAACTACGGAATTCCAAGGTGGATATAATTCCTCAGCTTGCCCTTGGAAGGGACATAGTCCTACTCTTTTGCTTATTACACTATCTGTATCACTCTGCTTTAATGCAATTTTTTCAATATACAATACATGACATTACGACTATTATCGCATTTTTGTTATATATATACATATCTATGTGTTCATTAAAAACACCTAGCAACCGTACACTTTGGTACGGCCAATGCACCAGGGGCTTACGTACCCACAATATGGTGTGAAAAGTCCGAACACTTCCACAAGTGCGGCACCCCGAACTTATAGCATTATATGCATCAGCTCCGAATCATGTCTTTGGTCAAATCTTGGGTTTGCCTGGCTCCTATGTTTTGGTACCTTACGTTCCACTCTATCGGCTAAGGTAGCGCTAGGAGAACTACTGTGATTGTGCCTCGGATCTGCCGGGTCGAGCACCTCAGTAGAGAAAGCTAAAACTGACTGTCATGATAAGGCGAGAGACTGGTCGCTGTTCAGCGAGGTTTTTCGAGTCCCTAAAGACTTATGCCGCTTAGGGCGAGGGGCCGGCTCCGTCCGGCTTATAGGCATGTATCGCGCCCCGAATTTGGTCTTCCGAATACCAGGGGCTTCGCCAAAATTTAAAATTATAGAATTCTATGGCTAAGTGAGAGTGATAAAGCATTATTAGTCCGGTTGCCTTGTTCGTTGTGCTGAGCACCTCCCTCGAAGGACCCAATCATGGGAACAAGAGTGCTCAGGTTTATCCCGAACACCCCGGCACTCATGGCATGGGGGCAGAAGCTGAGGACTAGCCATCTCTCAGATTGGATAAACAGCCAAACAGAAGGTAATATTTTAAATTCACACAAGCGTTGCATAGCGAATACAATACAAGTTTTCATACACACAGGACAAAACGAGCAAGTCTCATTCAAATATTACATTTTGCGAACACTCATCCGCGATAAGACGGGCGCCCGACAGAACACCCTTGTAGTACATCTCGGGGGGGCGGTGCTCCTTGCCCTCCGACGGCCCCTCCTTGATCAGCTTCACGGGGTCTAGCTTGACCCACTGCATTTTTACATGGGCAAAGGCCCGGCGTGCACCTTCAATGCAGACGGATCGCTTGACGACCTCCAGCCATGGGCAGGCATCCACAAGCCACCTCACCAGGCCAAAGAAGCTATTCGGAAGGGCGTCGCCAGGCCACAACCGGACTATGAAGCCCTTCATGCCTTGATCGGCCGCCTTATGTAGCTCGGCCATCTGCTTCAGCTGGTCGCTCATTAGCACCGGATGTTCAGCCTCAGCATACTGAGACCAGAACAGCTTCTCCGTCGAGCTTTCGTCCTCAGCATGGTAGAATAGTGTGGCATCGGACACACTGCGGGGCAAATATGCGAATGCTCCTGAAGAGCTCCGGATTCGGGTAAGTAATCGGTAATTCACCGTTGCATGCTTGCTTTGCATATAGAAAGCCTTACCCGCCGCTATCTTCTTCATTGCGTCGATCTCCTGAAGGGCCTTCTGGGCCTCGGCCTTGGCACTCTTCGCGCTCTCACGGGCCGCGGCAAGCTCAGACTCTCTCGTCTTCAAGTCAAGCTCCAACGCCTCGTGCTTTGTCACGAGAGCCTGGAGCTCTTGCTGCACCTCGCCCACCCGAGCCTCGTTCCTCTCTCGCTCGGTCCACTCCTGGGCCACTTTTTCTTCGGCCTGGGACAACGCTTGCTTCAGGGTCGCTACCTCGGTCGTGGCCCCTAGCAAACATACAATGATCCTGTCATTTAGCAATCGCGTCCTTTTTCTCATCTACAGACGGGGTATTACTTACCCTTGTTCTCCTCGAGCTGCCTCTTAGCAAGGCCGAGCTCCTTCTGGGACCCCTCTAGGGCCTCCTTCAGTATGGCGACCTCCGCAGTTAGTGCGGTGGACGCCAGCAGCGAAGCCTGCACATGCATATTGACATACTTATATTAGACTCCTGCGATATTATTTGATCCTCTGTTCGGCTTTTCTTTGTGAACACCGAACAAAGCATCAGGGGCTACTGTCTATGCGGTAACACTTCTACTAAATTTTAAAATGCTTACCTCGAAGCCTGTTAGAAGGATAGTACAGGCTTCAGTCAATCTGCTCTTGGCGGACTGAACCTTCTGGATCACCGCACTCATTATAGTGCGGTGCTCCTCCTTGATGGAAGCGCTGCGAAGTGCTTCCAACATAGTGTCCGGCGCTTCTGGGTGGGCAGAGGTCACCGGCACAGGCGTCTCACCCTCCTTAGAAGGGGACCGCCTGCCCAAGCTCGGATCCGTTGGAGGGTCTGGCACGGTGTTCGGCTGAGGGCCGAACTCGGAGCTCTCGGGGACCCCGTCCCCTCGGCTCTCGGAGTCCGGAAGGTCGCCTTGAGGCGCCTTCGGGACTGTCCCCCCTCGATCCGGTGCCTCTTGAGACAGCACCTCGACGTCGTCGGCCGGATGAGGGGAGGTGGCGGTCGAGACCGGATCGCTATCCATGTCTGACGAGCCCAGGGAGCTGTCCGAGGATACCTCGATATTGGCTCAGGGCGGCCTGTACAATTGAGTTCGGCGTTAGGGAAAGCAATACGACAAAGGAATCCTATGGGTTACTTTGGTATCCGAACACTTACGATCTCCCCTGGGGCTTGCCCCTGGGAAACCACTCGTCTTCACTTTTGACGGCGGCGGTGAAGCTGTCCGGAAGGAGCGTCCTTCCCTTCTTGGACCCTTCGGCCTCCCCAGTTAGGGCGGCCTTCCTTTTCTTGTCTCCCCCAGTTGGTGGGGGAGCCTCTTCTTCCTCTTCCTCATCTTCAGGGGAAGAGTGCGCCGCAGAGTCATCGGACGGTGAGTCCGACGACGCCTGGCGTCGGGAACTCTTTCGAGCTCCCTTGGCCTTCTTGGTCTTCTCCAGCACCTTATAAGGGGCCGGAGTCAGCATCTTCGTCAGAAGAGCGTCTGCGGGGCCTTCGGGCAAGGGAGCCGGACAGTCGATCTGTCCGGCCATCTTCTGTGAGTCCTGTCAAAATTACGGGAATTTAGATCCCGCATAGAGCTAATATATATATATATATATATATATATATAACAAATATCCTGTAAGAGGTAAAACAACTTACCACACTGGCGTGGCGCTTCGCGCTAAATCCGCGATCCTTAGTAATGGGGGGAGGGACCGCGACGCCCTTGAACAGCACCCTCCAGGCATCTTCATGAGTCGTGTCGAAGAGCCTGTTCAGAGTTCGGTGCTGCGCTGGATTAAACTCCCACAAGGTAAACTCCCATTGTTGGCACGGGAGTATCCGGCGAACGAGCATAACCTGGACTATGTTGACAAGCTTGAGCTTCTTATCCGCCATGTTCTGAATACATGACTGGAGTCCGGTCAGCTCTTTTGAATTACCCCAGGACAGGCCCTTCTCTTTCCAGGAGGTGAGCCGCATGGGGATGCCAGATCAGAACTCGGGGGCCGCTACCCATGCGGGGTCGCGCGGCTCGGTGATATAAAACCACCCCGATTGCCTCCCCTTTATGGTGTCCACGAAGGTTCCCTCGAGCCATGTGATGTTGGGCATCTTGCCCACCATGGCGCCTCCGCACTCCGCCTGGCGGCCGCTCACTACCTTCGGCTTGACATTGAAGGTCTTCAGCCATAAGCCGAAGTGGGGCTTGATGCGGAGGAAGGCCTCGCACACGACGATAAACGCCGAGATGTTGAGGATGAAGTTTGGGGCCAGATCATGGAAATCCAAGCCATAATAAAACATGAGCCCCCGGACGAAGGGATGGAGAGGGAATCCTAGTCCGCGGAGGAAATGGGTGAGGAATACCACCCTCTCATGGGGCTCAGGGGTGGGGATGAGCTGTCCCTCATCTGGGAGCCGGTGCGCGATGTCGTCGTGCAGGTATCCAGCTCTCCTTAGTTTCTTGACGTCTCCCTCCATGACGGAGGAGACCATCCACTTGCCTCCCGCTCTGGACATGGTTGGAGAAGGTTGAGATGGAAGTGAGAGCTTGGGCGCTAGAGCTCGAGTGTACGGGAGCGGATGAGCAGAGGAGGAAGAAGGCGTGGATAGAAAGGCGAATCCTTATCCCTTTATACGGGTGGACAAAATTGAGCATCCCCACTTGCCTGGTAAAACTCGCTTATCCCCCAAGCGCCGCAATTGATGGTGCGGTTGGGTTACCCACGCCCATATTGATGAGAATCCCGTAATAAGGGGACACGATCTCTGCTTTGACAAGACGTGTCGAAAAACTGCCTCGCGTTGTGTGCGGGGCTGGTTAAATGAAACGGTTCAAATAATCACCGGGCCATGACATGACGTCATGTTACCAAAACAAGCTAGCGGATTAGATCTGTGAAGACATTAGTCTCTCTACGGTGAAATGTGGAACTTATTTTGCAGGGTCAGACACTATCCTCGTATTCAAATTCTTCTGTGATGTATTCGGAGAAGGAACCCGCCTTGCAATGCCGAAGACAACTGCGCGCCGGACTCATCGTCATTGAAGCCTGGTTCAGGGGCTACTGTGGGAGCCCTGGATTAGGGGGTCTCCGGACAGCCGGACTATCTCCATTGGCCGGACTGTTAGACTATGAAGATACAAGATTGAAGACTTCATCTCGTGTCCGGATGGGACTCTACTTGGCGTGGAAGGCAAGCTAGGCAATACGTATATGGATATCTCCTCCTTTGTAACCGACCTTGTGTAACCCCAGCCCTCTCCGGTGTCTATATAAACCGAAGGGTTTTAGTCCGTAGGACAACAATCAGAACATACAATCATACCATAGGCTAGCTTCTAGGGTTTAGCCTCTCTGATCTCGTGGTAGATCTACTCTTGTAACACCCATATCATCAATATCAATCAAGCAGGACGTAGGGTTTTACCTCCATCACGAGGGCCCGAACCTGGGTAAAACTTCATGTCCCTTGCCTCCTGTTACCATCCGGCCTAGACGCACAGTTCGGGACCCCCTACCCGAGATTCGCCGGTTTTGACACCGACACATACTAACAAAGCAATCACATCTTTTCAAAATAACATGGCCAAAGAAAGTTATCCCTACAAAATCATACTGTCTGGCTATGCTTCATCCTCACCACACAAAATATTCAAATCATGCACAACCCTAATGACAAGCCAAGCAATTGTTTCATACTTTTGACGTTCTCAAACCTTTTCAACTTTCACGCAATACATGAGCGTGAGCCATGGACATAGCACTGTGGGTGGAATAGAATATGATGGTGGAGTTTGTGTGGAGAAGACAAAAAAGGAGAAAGTCTCACATCGACGCGGCTAATTAACGGGCTATGGAGATGCCCATCAATTGATGTCAATGTGAGGAGTAGGGATTGCCATGCAACGGATGCACTAGAGCTATAAGTATATGAAAGCTCAAACTGAAACTAAGTGGGTGTGCATCCAACTTGCTTGCTCATGAAGACCTCGGGCATTTGAGGAAGCCCACCATCGGAATATACAAGCCAAGTTCTATAATGAAAATTCCCACTAGTATATGAAAGTGATAACTCAATGAGACTCTCTATATGAAGAACATGGTGCTACTTTGAAGCACAAGTGTGGTAAAAGGATAGTAACATTGTCCCTTCTCTCTTTTTCTCTTTTTTTGTTTTTTTTCTCTTTTTTGGTGGGTTTCTTTGGCCTCTTTTTTTATTTGGGCTTCTTTGGCATCTTTTATTTTGATAACCTCACATGGGACATTGTTCTAATAATGATGATCATCACACTTTTATTTACTTACAACTCAATATTACAAGTCGATACTAGAACAAATATATGACTCTATATGAATGCCTCCAGCGGTGTACCGGGATGTGCAATGATCTAGCATAGCAATGACATCAAAAAACGGACAAGCCATGAAAAC
This sequence comes from Triticum urartu, assembly GCF_003073215.2. Classification (NCBI taxonomy): domain Eukaryota; kingdom Viridiplantae; phylum Streptophyta; class Magnoliopsida; order Poales; family Poaceae; genus Triticum; species Triticum urartu. The sequence continues at coordinate 554,249,911 of NC_053028.1, read as the reverse complement.
ATCATGCTAGCTATCTTATGGTCATGCAAAGCAATATGACAATAAATGCTCAAGTCATGTATATGATGATGATGGAAGTTGCATGGCAATATATCTTGGAATGGCTATGGAAATTCCATGATAGGTAGGTATGGTGGCTGTTTGAGGAAGATATAAGGAGGCTTATGTGTGATAGAGCGTATCGTATCACGGGGTTTGGATGCACCGGCGAAGTTTGCACCAACTCTCGAGGTGAGAAAGGGCAATGCACGGTACCGAAGAGGATAACAATGATGGAAGGGTGAGAGTGCGTATAATCCATGGACTCAACATTAGTCATAAAGAACTCACATACTTATTGCAAAAATATATTAGTCATCGAAACAAAGTACTACGCGCATGCTCCTAGGGGGATAGATTGGTAGGAAAAGACCATCGCTCGTCCCCGACCGCCACTCATAAGGAAGACAATCAATAAATAAATCATGTTCCGACTTCATCACATAACGGTTCACCATACGTGCATGCTACGGGAATCACAAACTTCAACACAAGTATTTCTACAATCCACAACTACCCACCAGCATGACTCTAATATCACCATCTTTATATCGCAAAACTATTGCAAGGAATCAAACATATCATATTCAGTGATCTACAAGTTGTATGTAGGATTTTATGACTAACCATGTGAATGACCAATTCCTGTCATCTCTCTAAATAGATATAAGTGAAGCAAGAGAGTTTAATTCTTTCTACAAAAGATATGCCCACGGTCTAACAAATATAAGTGAAGCAAAAGAGCATTCTACAAATGGTGGTTTTCTATGTGAAGAGAAACAGGCAATCCAAACTTCAAATGATATAAGCGAAGCACATGAAGCATTCTATAAAGCCATACTCAAAAGATATAAGTGAAGTGCAATGAGCATTCTATAAATCACCCAAGGACTATCTCATACCAGCATGGTGCATAAAATAAAAGTGAAAACTAAATGCAAAAGACGCTCCAAGATTGCACATATCGCATGAACGAAACGAATCTGAAAACATACCGATACTTGTTGAAGAAAGATGGGATGCCTTCCGGGGCATCCCCAAGCTTAGACGCTTCAGTCTCCTTGAATATTTACTTGGAGTGCCTCGGGCATCCCCAAGCTTGATCTCTTGCCTCTCTTCCTTCTTCTCACGTCGAGACCTCCTCGATCTTCGAACACTTCATCCACACAAAACTCAACAGAAAGCTCAGTAAGATCCGTTAGTATAATAAAGCAAATCACTACTCTAAGCACTGTTGCAAACCAATTCATATTTTGTTTTCGCATTGTAGCTACTGTAATATAACTTTTCCATGGCTTAATCCACTGATATAAATCGATAGTTTCATCAAAACAAGCAAACTATGCATCAAAAACAGAATTTGTCTAAAATAGAACGGTCTGTAATAATATGAACATTCACCATACCTCTGTTACTCCAAAAATTCTACCAAAATTATGAAAAATAAACAATGTATAAAAAGACAGAAAAGTTTCAGAACCATTTGACGTTCTAGCAAAAAATGTAAAATCGCGCTCTACAGCCAAAGTTTCTGTCCTGCACCGTACAAACCAACAAGCATCTAAAACATCCTAAAGGAAAACCTTGGCACATTATTTTTATGATACAATGGAATTGTACAAGGGGATAATTATTTTTGTTGAAAAGTTTCTGTAATCAAGATTCACAAAGTTTCCGTGAGCATGAACAAAGTTCAAGGAGCTCCCCCACTTCAACCATGCTTGTCTCTCTCACTTTCACTTTACTTTTTGAAAAAGTTTTGGGCTCCCCTCTTTTTTTTAAACTTTATAAAAGCACACCACAGAAATAAATGACTCTCTAAAACTTCCGGGTTGTCTCCTTGGTAGCGCTTTCTTTAAAGCCATTAAGCTAGGCATATAGTGCTCAAGTAATGGATCCACCCGGATCCCAAGGTATATCAAAGCTAATTTTAATTAACAATGATTTGTAATTTAGTAGTGAGCACAAGGTAACATATATCATGTAATGACGAAGTCTAACTCTCTTCCTATGCATCGGCATGTCATAAAAGAACAATTCATGCACACAAAGTAAAGGCCAATGCATAGTATAAACAGTTTCTTGCAATTGTTTCGTGTTGGAAACATAAAGAGGCAGAGATGTAGTTCCTCTCTCATAATAATTGCAAGTAGGAGCAGAAAGCACATGCATATTATATCTATCAAAATCATCATGTGTAATAGTAAAACGCAACCCATCAATATAATCCTTAATAAGGGTAAACTTCTCCGATATAGTGTAGTTGGGAGAATTCAAAAAGATAATAGGACTATCATGCGTGGGTGCAATAGCAACAATTTCATGTTTAACATAAGTAACTATAGCAAATTCATCTCCATAAGCATAATTCATATTGGCATCTTGGCCACAAGCATAACAAACATCATCAAAAAGGGATATTTCAAGAGAATCAACGGGATCATAACAGTCATCATAGTAATCATCCTTCGGTAAGCACGAAGGGAAATTAAACAATGTATGAGTTGAAGAGTTACTCTCATTAGAAGGTGGGCACGGGTGATCAATCCGCTCTTCCTCCTTTTGTTCTTCGCTCTCCTCCTCATCTTTTTCATCCAATGAGCTCACAATGTCATTAATTTCTTCTTCCATAGACTCCTGCAAAATATTAGTCTCTTCTTGGACAGCGGAGACTTTCTCAATAAACGCATCAATATCGACATTGTATTCATAATTCTCATAGCAATATTTAAGGATAGCTAAATTTTCAGGTCTATAAACTGAATCATCAAAATTTTCACTCTTTAAACAAAGATTCAATTTCATAAGCACCCATAAAAGCAACAAATTCTTCTATTTGTTCCACATCATAGTAATCATATATACCATTAGCATAAGAAGCCAAGGTTTTATCATCATTAAATTTGCATGAAAAGGGAAGGTGTGGAGCCTTCATCCTAGAGCAACAAGTATAGTCATATCTCAAGCATAGTTCCCGAGCATACCAATGCAACATATGAATTTGATCCCATAATATTTTCCCTTTTTTAGTCAAGCGATAATCCCTAAAGTATTCACGTTGATCCAACGTGTCTCCCATAACATAATTGAATGGGGTTTTCTCAGGATTATCAAAGTAGTACATAATCTCTTTCACATAACCAGCATCGAGGGTTTTAGGAGGTTCCCCATCTCCATGAGTAGCAGGTACACCTAATTTTTTGGTATTTCGTGTTCCATATCCATAACTAAAGATAGAGAACAACTTAGAACAGCAAATAAAAATTACTTAGTGATAAAGCAAACAAGCACACATGAGAATATTCACCCCACGCTATGGCTCCCCGGCAACGGTGCCAGAAAAAGGTCTTGATAACCCACAAGTATAGGGGATCTATTGTAGCCTCTTTCGATAAGTAAGAGTGTCGAACCCAACGAGGAGCTAAAGGTAGAACAAATATTCCCTCAAGTTCTATCGACCACCGATATAACTCTACTCACGCTTAACGTTTGCTTTACCTAGAACAAGTATGAAACTAGAAGTACTTTGTAGGTGTTTTTGGATAGGTTTGCAAGATAATAAAGAGCGCATAAATAAAAAGTAGGGGTTATTTAGATAAAAGAAACAATAAAGTTAGTATAGCGAGTGTGGAAAAGTGGTGGTAGGAGTTGTGAAATTGTCCCTAAGCAATTGAGTACATTACTAGACCGATAGCAAGTTTTATGTGGGAGAGGCCACTGCTAGCATGTCATCCCCGACTTGGAATTCTATGCACTTATGATTTGAACTATTAGCAAGCATCCGCAACTACTAACGTTCATTAAGGTAAAACCCAACCATAGCATTAAGATATATTGGTCCCCCTTCAATCCTGTATGCATCAATTTCTATGCTAGGCTGAAGTTTCTGTCACTCTTGCCCTCCAATACATAGTCCTATCAACATACAACTAACTCTATGGTGTGATCCACGCGTGCGCTCATATGATGGGCACCAAAGGACAGCAACATAACCACAAGCAAATTAAATCAATCATAGCAATTCATCAACCATCGATAGGACAATGAAAATCTACTCAGACATCATAGGATGGCAACACATCATTGGATAATAATATGAAGCATAAAGCACCATGTTCAAGTAGAGGGTACATCGGGTTGCGGGAGAGTGGACCGCTGTAGATAGATGGGGGAAGGTGATGGAGATGTTGGTGAAGATGGCAGAGGTGTTGGTGAAGATCACGGTGATGATGATGGCCCCCGGCGGCGTTCCGGCGCCACCGGAAGCGAGGGGGGGGAGCCCCTGCTTCTTCTTCTTACTTGACCTTCTCCCTAGATGGGAGAAGGGTTTCCCCTCTGGTACATGGCCTCCATGGCATGGGAGGGGCGAGAGCCCCTCCAAGATTGGATATGTCTCTCTGTCTCTCTCTGTTTCTACGTTCTCAGATTCTGCCCTTTCACCGTTTCTTATATTCCCGGAGATCCGTAACTCTGATTGGGCTGAAATTTTAACACGATCTCTATCCGGATATTAGATTTCTTGCGGCAAAAGAAGGGCATCAACCGCCCTACGGGGTGGCCACGAGGTTCAGGGGCGCGCCCCTGCCTTGTGGGCCCCTCGAGCATCGTCTCGCGTTGATTTTTCTTCCCCAAAATCACATATATTCCAAAAAAAATCTCCATCAGTCTTTCTCCCATTTGGACTCCGTTTGATATGGATTTTCTGCGAAACAAAAAACATGCAACAAACAGGAACTGGCATTGGGCACTGGATCAATATGTTAGTCCCAAAAATAGTATAAAAAGTATCCCAAAGTATATGAAAGTTGTATAATATTGGCATGGAACAATCAATAATTATAGATACGACGGAGATGTATCAAGCGTATCATATCGCGGGGTTTGGATGCACCGGCGAAGTTTGCACCAACTCTCGAGGTGAGAAAGGGCAATGCACGGTACTGAAGAGGCTAGCAATGATGGAAGGGTGAGAGTGCGTATAATCCATGGACTCAACATTTGTCATAAAGAACTCACATACTTATTGCAAAAATCTACAAGTCATTAAAAACCAAGCACTACGCGCATGCTCCTAGAGGGATAGATTGGTAGGAAAAGACCATCGCTCATCCCGACCGCCACTCATATGGAAGGCAATCAAATAAACACCTCATGCTTCAAATTTGTCACACAACGGTTACCATACGTGCATGCTACGGGACTTGCAAACCTCAACACAAGTATTTCTCAAATTCACAATTACTCAACTAGCACGACTCTAATATTACCATCTTCATATCTCAAAACAATTATCAAGTATCAAACTTCTCATAGTATTCAATGCACTTATATGAAAGTTTTTATTATACCCCTCTTGGATGCCTATCATATTAGGACTAAATTCATAACCAAAGCAAATTACCATGCTGTTCTAAAGACTCACAAAATAATATAAGTGAAGTATGAGAGTTCACCTATTTCTTCAAAATAAAACCAACATCGTGCTATAAAAATATATTAGTGAAGCCCTAGAGCAAATGACAAACTACTCCGAAAGATATAAGTGAAGATCAATGAGTAGTCGAATAATCATGCAACTATGTGAAGACTCTCTAACATTTAATAATTTCATGTCTTGGGAAATATTCAAACAGAAAGCAAAACAAAATGAAATAAAATGACGCTCCAAGCAAAACACATATCATTTGGTGAATAAAAATATAGCTCCAAGTAAAGTTACCGATGAACGAAGCCGAAAGAGGGGATGCCATCCGGGGCATCCCAAAGCTTAGGCTCTTGTTTGTCCTTGAATATTACCTTGGGGTGCCTTGGGAATCCCCAAGCTTTGTCTCTTGCCACTCCTTATTCCATAATCCATCAAATCTTTAGCCAAAACTTGAAAACTTCACAACACAAAACTCAACAGAAAATCTCATGAGCTCCGTTAGTATAAGAAAAACAAACCACCGCTTAAGGTACTGTAATGAACTCATTATTTATTTATATTTGTTTTAAACCTACTGTATTCCAACTTCTCTATGGTTCATACCCTCCGATACTAGCCATAGATTCATCAAAATAAGCAAACAACACATAGAAAACAGAACAGTCTATAGCAATCTGGAGGTTTCAAATACTTATATCACTCCAAAAATTATGAAATAAATTGGTGGACCTGAGGAATTTGTCTATTAGTCATCTTCAAAAATAATCAACCTAAACGCACTCTCCGGTAAAAAATGGCAGCAAATCTCGTGAGCGCAAAAGTTTCTGTTTTTTACAGCAAGATCGCAAAGACTTCACCCAAGTCTTTCCAAAGGTTCTACTTGGCACAAACACTAATTAAAACATAAAACCACATCTAAACAGAGGCTAGATGAATTATTGATTACTAAACAGGCGCAAAAAGCAAAGAACAAAAATAAAATTGGGTTGCCTCCCAACAAGCGCTTATGTTTAACGCCCCTAGCTAGGCATGATGATTTCAATGATCCTCACATAAAAGATAAGAATTGAAACATAAAGAGAGCATCATGAAGAATATGACTAGCACATTTATGTCTAACCCACTTCCTATGCATAGGGATTTTGTGAGCAAACAATTTATGGTAACAATAATCAACCAGCATAGGAAGGCAAAGCAAACATAGCTTCAAGATTTTCAACACATAGAGAGGAAACTTGATACTATTGCAATTCCTACAAGCATATATTACTCCCTCATAATAATTTTTAGTATCACCATGAATTAGTTCAACAATATGACTATCACATAAAGCATTCTTTTCATGAGCCACAAGCATAGAATTTTTATTACTCCCCACATAAACAAAAATTTGCTCATTCGGAGTAGTGGGAGTATCATAAGAAACTCGAATACTATAAATTGTTTCCACATTAAAAGAGTAATGTTCATAAAAGGGTAATCATAATCATGACAAGTTTTATAAATGTAATCATCACTACTTTTATAGCATAAGTTTAATCACAATAATCATCATAAGTAGCAACTTTGTTCTCATCATAAGCAATTGAAACCTCTTCCAAGATAGTGGAATCATTACTAAATAAAGTCATGACCTCTCCAAATCCACTTTCATAATTGTCACAATAAGATTCAACACCCTCTGAAATAGTGGGATCATTACTTCCTAAAGTTGACACTCTTCCAAACCCACTTTCATCAATATAACCATCATAAATAGGAGGCATGCTATCATCATAATAAACTTGCATATCAAAACTTGGGAGGTTAAAGATATCATCTTCATGAAACATAGCATCCCCAAGCTTGGGAAAAACATTAATTGCAGAAAATACATTCACAAACATGTCATTCTCATCAAACATAGCATCCACAAGCTTGGGCATTTTCATATCATAAGCATAATCACTCTCATCATTAATAGTATGGATAGCACCAATAGTATAGCAATTATCATCATCACAAGGAGTAATAGGAGCAACATCATTTGGGAGGGATACCTTTTTACCTTTGCTTCTCCATCTTTTCTTTCTCTTCTTCACCTCATGTGTGGGTTTAGTCCTCTTTTTGGAGCTCCTTATTAATGAGATTGGTTGAATAGAAGGCTCCTCCTCGTTACCTGATTCATCATAAGAAATAATAAGAGGATATTGGGAAGTCGTGTCCCTTTCATTAGTATTCTCTTCATCTTCTAATTGTTTTCTTGACTTTATGTAATTGGTAATATAAGGATTTTCAATGCAATTCACCGCACAATACATATAAATTTCCTCTAGAACAAAATCAAGAACTTTATCAAGGGCAAATTCTGGAATATCCTTAGTTATATGTTTCATTTCTTCATAACCCAGAAGCAAACTAAGTTCATTATGATGCGCAAGGGAAATCGAGTCATCACAATTTTTGGACACGATTCGATCATGAAACAATTTGCATTGGATATTTAAATGACCACATTCATTGCAAAGTTCATAAGGATGGCTAAGAAAATTTAGATTTTCAGCACAAACCTCTACCCTTTCTTGCAACCATTTAGTTTATAAATAATTATGCCTCTTGCAAAATCTATCTTCCCTATTTGGTGTGTACTTGCAAACCCTATGCACTCCACAAAAATTGACATGCTTATAATAGACATTTTCATCATGACTAGTGCAATCATCATTAGTACTATGGATATTCAAAGAGTTCGTACTAACAACATTGCAATCATGCTCATTATTCAAAGATTTAGTGCCAAACATCTTAATGCATTCTTCTTCTAGCATTTTGGCACAATTATCGGAATCCTTATTTTCATGAAAGATATTAAAAAGATGAAGCATACGAGGTACCCTCAATTCCATTTTTTTGTAGTTTTCTTTTATAAACTAAACTAGTGATAAAACAAGAAACTAAAATATTCGACTGCAAGATCTAAAGATATACCTTCAAGCACTAACCTCCCCGGCAACGGTGCCAAAAAAGAGCTTGATGTCTACTACACAACCATCTTCTTGTAGACGTTGTTGGGCCTCCAAATGCAGAGGTTTGTAGGATAGTAGCAAATTTCCCTCAAGTGGATGACCTAAGGTTTATCAATCCGTGGGAGGCGTAGGATGAAGATGGTCTCTCTCAGACAACCTTGCAACCAAATAACAAAGAGTCTCTTGTGTCCCCAACACACCCAATACAATGGTAAATTGTATAGGTGCACTAGTTCAACGAAGAGATGGTGATACAAGTGCAATATGGATGGTAGATAAAGGTTTTTGTAATCTGAAAATATAAAAACAAAAAGGTAACTAATGATAAAAGTGAGCACAAACAGTATTGCAATGCTTCGAAACAAGGCCTAGGGTTCACAATTTCACTAGTGCAAGTCCTCTCAACAATAATAACATAATTGGATCATATAACTATCCCTCAACATGCAACAAAGAGTCACTCCAAAGTCACTAATAGCAGAGAACAAATGAAGAGATTATGGTAGGGTATGAAACCACCTCAAAGTTATCCTTTCTAATCGATCTATCATAGAGTTCGTACTAGAATAACACCTTAAGACACAAATCAACCAAAACCCTAATGTCACCTAGATACTCCAATGTCACCTCAAGTATCCGTGGGTATGATTATACGATATGCATCACACAATCTCAGATTCATCTATTAAACCAACACAAAGAACTTCAAAGAGTGCCCCAAAGTTTCTACCGGAGAGTCAATATGAAAACATTTGCCAACCCCTATGCATAAGTTTACGAGGTCACAGAACTCGCAAGTTGATCACCAAAACATACATCAAGTGGATCACATGATATCCCATTGTCACCACAGATAAGCACATGCAAGACATACATCAAGTGTTCTCAAATCCTTAAAGACTCAATCCGATAAGATAACTCAAAAGGGAAAACTCAATCCATTACAAGATAGTAGAGAGGGAGAAACATCATAAGATCCAACTATAATAGCAAAGCTCGCGATACATCAAGATCGTGCCGAATCAAGAACACGAGAGAGAGAGAGATCAAACACATACCTACTGGTACATACCCTCATCCCCGAGGGTGAACTACGCCCTCCTCGTCATGGAGAGCTCCGGGATGATGAAGATGGCCACCGGAGAGGGATTACCCCCTCCGACAGGGTGCCGAAACGGGTCTAGATTGGTTTTTGGTGGCTACAGAGGCTTGCGGCGGTGGAACTCCCGATCTAGGTTTCTTTTTGGAAGTTTTGGGTTATATAAGAGGTGTTGGAGTCGGGAACAAGTCAGGGGGGTCCCCGAGGCAGCCATGAGGTAGGGGGCGCTGTCGGTGTACAAAAAGAGGGGTACACTTTTTGTACCCCTATAACTGTGCACGGGCAGTCTGAGCCACGGGCACCACCACACCAAGTAAGGCAAGGGAGGTGAGCCAGGGTAAGACTGAAGCTCAAGAGAACTACGACGCCAAGGCCAAGACCATGAAGAGCAAAGGGGACGAAGTGGACTCCCCCGGCAAGATCCTTGCTGGGAGACAGTTCTAGCAGCCCCGGCAAGACCCTTGCCGCGGCGACTCGTCCCGCGCCTACGGAGCAAATCACCCTTGAGTCCACTGCCCCTAAAGGGCAAGGATTCGGGAGACATCCTCGTGGCGGCATGCAGATCTTTGTGAAGACATTCAAGATCAGATACGCACTAAGGAGACGACAACCCTTGGCGGGATCCCAGCCGAGGAAGACCGACAGCAGGCGCCCCGGCAAGACCCTTGCCGGGGCCCCAGCAAGGCCCTTACCGAGGACACCCATAGGGCCACCATCAGGCCCAGGCCAACTAAACCTCCACCACCGCATGCATGCAGCTACCGACCCAACCAGCTGGGCAGGCACCTGCGTGGCGGCATGCAGATCTTCGTGAAGACCCACCACTGCGCCACCTTAGCTGCCCGCCTACCTACGTGGCACCACAGGCGTCGCTGGCCAGGGCGCGTGTCGACACAAGAAGGAGCGGCGACGGACGAGACAAGTTTCTCCCCTGTTCCCGATAAAGTAAGAACACCTAAGCAAGACGCATTAAATGCGCCTTGTCATGTAATGCGAGGGATAACCTCGCATCACTGTACCCTTTCCACCTCCTGTGTGCCACTGTGGCAACCCCTTTTTCTATAAAAGGAGGCCCGAGGCGACCAGGAGGAAGGATTCGGCTTTTTGGAGCTCCTCACGCCCCATAGCTAACTCAAGAACACAGATATACAATCCACCAAAGCAGGAGTAGGGTTTTACGCATCCTCGCGGCCCGAACCTAGATAAACGAACCGTGTGCTACCTGTTAGATCCGCTCTTCTCACGACCCCGCGGCCCGCTAACCACAGTAGGGATTCTTGTGATCCCATAGGTCTCGTTCCCACCGACATCTCCGGCGCGCCAGGTAGGGGGCGCAGTTGTGAGAATCGGCTCTAGCAATCAGCCCAGCACTCCTTCGTCTTCGTGGCTCTTGGAGAGGGAAGGAGGCCGGAAGATCAGCGCTCGAGCGACTACAAGCAGAAGCTAAGTTGCACTGAACCCTTATTTGTTCTATCCTTTTTATATGAGGTTATTCACCCCGGAGATGTCACGCCTTTGTATGAGAAACCTACGCGCCAGGGGGCTCTCCCACGATCGGCAACGCCCTTGCCCTGTTTCGAGTCCGCTCAACAGCTCAAGCGGTTGCGTCGAGAATGGCAGAGTAGCCTTCCGCGATCAACAACGCTCTCGATTCTGACTCGAGTCAAGCTCGACAGTTCGAGCAGCCGTGTTCAGAACGGAAAGGTGGCTCGTCCGGCAGCACGCGTACCCGACAGGCCCATGGGGATCCGTCCCCAAAATGCCGCTAGGGGCTTCCGCGCCGGCGAGCCTACCCAATCGACGTAGGGCGCGCATACAAAGAGGAATTGAACAGGGAAATAACATGCATGAAATTAAGAGTACTGCAAAGTTATATTACATCACATCATTGCTGCGGTTCTAACTAAAGATGAAATTTGTCTTGGTCGTGAACCTGCAGCGGCGGTGAAGAACGGGATGCCTAATCCCGGCGCTGGCCTTCCACCCTCTTGATTTCGTCGATGCTGCTGATGACGGGCTTGATGCGCTCCTTGAGCACCGTGAGGTCAATACCATCCGGCAAGCTATCCATCGCGACATCGAAGTCGAGGTCGGGATTCCAGTACGCCATCTTGGTGAGGACCTTGGTCATGACCCCTTGGCAAAGTCGTCGGGCTTCTCCGGCCAACGTGGCCGCTCGGTTGGAGTGAAGATAAGCCAAGGCTCCAAGGACACCCTCGAAGAATAGGGTCAGCTTGGTGTTGACGGTCCCACTGCACTCAGGGGCGTACCTCACGTTTGGCATCCCCATGGTGGCCAACTGCGAGGCGACCCTGCCGGCGATGTCCTCCAGACGGCTGATCCATCTGTTCTCGCCCGCCACATAATCCTGGTGGGAGGCGGCCTCGTTCGCTCGCAGCTGCTTCTCCTCCTCCAGACTCCTGGTCAAGGTCTCCTCCCGAGCCCTGCTCTCCGACAACATCTTCTCGAGATCCTCCAGCTTCAGCTTGAGATCTCTGACAGAGTTTTGCGCTTCGGAGAGCTCCCCAGCCCTGCTGATGACCGCTCCTTGCGCCTCCACCAAGGCATTGTTGAGCGTGCTCTTCTTGTTGGACAGCTTGAGGGCCTGCTCCTTCAGCTCGTCCTGCGCCACCTCCAACTCCCTTACTTTGCCGGCATGGGCCAGAGGCTAGGCATCGAGTGCCTCCTTATGCCTCTGCTCCAGCTCGCGAGTCCGCCGCGCGACAAGGGCCTCGAGCTCCTCATCCTTGCCACGGAGCGCTGCGGCAAGCTTCGCCTCACGCACGGTGAGGTCCTCTTCATGGGAATCTAGTGCGGCTTGATGCTGGTTCTGGACGGCCTCGGCCGCGGCCGCCAAGTTCGCCGCCTTTAACTGGGCCTTCTCGATGTCAGCCATCTTCATGGTGAGCTCGACATTGTGCTTGGCAAATTCCTCCTCAAAGGCCCTCTGCTCCTCGCGAGTCTGGTGGAACCAGGTCTGCGTCTCAGCAACGTGCGCCTCGAAATCCACCTCCGCCTGGTCCACCGTTGCCGTCCTGGACTTAACCTTGTCCAGACGGACACGGTAGAGCGCCTGGAGTTTTCGGAAGTTGGCCCCCATAGCGCGGAAAAGCTGCTCTTCTGGAGAGCCATCACCGCCAACGCTCGGCTCATCGACAACCTCGAGCCCGGTGGCGGCAAGCACCTTGCCGTCAAAGACTTCCCCTTCGGCGGGTGCCCGGGAACTTGACGCCCCTGGGAGATGGACGAAAAGATCGTCGCCCACCTTCAGATATCTGCCGGGGCCCGAGGTTGAGGAGGAGGGAGGCTGATCATCAACCACCTCTTCCTCGGCAGTGGCCTTGCTGGTTTCCCCGGCAGGCCCACCGTTGGCACCCTCGGCAGAAGCCTCACCGGTCGCCTTGGCGGCCCCCGCAGTGGTGTCCTCGGCAGCATCCTTGGCGGCCTCATCAGCGGCGACCTCGTCAACATCCCTGGCGGCCTCCTTAGCAATGTTCCCAACAACAGTATCCTCGTCCTCCATACCCATTGAAGGAGGGCCTGGGTAGTAATGGGAGCATTGAAGCCAAGAAAAAGAATAAGAGAAAAACAAAGACGGAGGACAGGCGACTCACCAGTGCCAGGCTGTGAAGCAGAAGTCCCCTCCCCCGCCAACATCCGGCGCCGTGGCAGAGTCACCAGCGCCCAAGTTCCCCTCTTCCTCCATGGGTGTGGGCTCCTTGCTTGATGCCCTTGCCGGGGACGCCCCTCGCGGCGGCGTAGTCGATGGGGGTGGTGTGTTGGGGGTAGCCCTCTGCGGCTCCTCCTGCTGCCGCTCCCCTCCTACAAACCCGACAAGGTCAACACCATAGCATCGAACGCCTTCCACATGTCGAATAAGAGGAGGGTGACGAACTTACGCTGGGGGTTGTGCCGGGGGCTGCTGTCCGAGCTGCTCAACACCACCAGTGGCGTCTTTGAAGCCCCAGCTGGGGGCTGACTGCTCGCCGAGGCCTTCGCCCTCTTCACCCTCTGGGCCAACGTCTCTGCATCCCTGCAAAAGCAAAAACGGATCAAGATGAGTGACTTAATTCAGAGGAATGGAAATGGCAGTAAGGAACGGAGTACTTACTCGTCATCCACCTCCTCCTCTTCCACCACTTTCCTTTTCCTCTTCGGGCTGAGAGGCCCGAGATCAAAAGTGACCTCCGCGTCAACATCCGAGTCGACATCTGCCGGAGGAGGCGAAGACAGTGGGGTTTGTGCGCGCCCAGATGAGGAAGGGGCTGTTGTCTTCTTCTTCTCAGCGGCCTTCATCAGCCTCTTGGCTACCGTGGCCCTCGTGTGACGCCCAGACCCCTCCAGGGTCAATTGAGGATGCGTAGCCCTGCCGGGCCGGACCTGCTCGCGGGAGCCAACCCACCACAGGATTCGCCCTCTTCCCCTGGTTGGCGTTGAGCCCGCCGCCACGTCCTCCGACGACGACGACCCGTCGGCTGCGTCTTCGACGAGCGGAGCTCCAGTGTCGGCGCTGCTGAGCTCCCCGGAGGCCGCCGCCCACCGGGTGAGATCCTCTTCCTCCACAGCCATTGCGGCCTTGTCCTCCACACCCCCGGCGCTACCGGCCTCCATGGCAAGCTGTGCCTCCCTCGCCCTAGTGGCGATGTAGTCCAGCTCTGCCTGGGTGGTGTCCATGACAAGCCACCGCTCAGCGTCAACATTGACATATACCTCAATCAGGGTGTCAAAGAATTGCTGCACATCAGCATCCTTCGGCTCCTTCCAGCTCGGGACAGGGCCGTGCGCGTTACAGTCCGGCATCATAGCGATGATCTCGGACCGACGTGAATTGTTGCACAAAAGGACCACCCCCGCTGGCAGCTTGAAAAACGGCCCCTTGAGGGCCTTGCCAACCTTTGCGGCAGCCCTCGCGGCCTTGCCGGTCCGTTCGACCTCGCCATCATGACCCACATCAAGCTGGAAAAGCCGCTGGCAGAAGTGGGCATGCGCCAGCACCGTGAAGTTGCGATCGAGGCCGGGGCGGAGTCGCATAATGTCAGCCGGATTCGTAAAGAGCCAAGCTGGCCTCCCCTTGTTGTGCAACGGGGCGATCCGGCGGCGAATGAAGTCCGCCCCGATCATCTCAAGGGTGAGTCCGGCCCGGGTGAGCCGAAGAATCCTAGTAGTGGCAACAGTGAGCCTCCCGTCGGCAGCGTCAACATCGCTCCAATCGCTGGCACGGATCGACGGCACTCGGCGGACCTTGCAGAATTCTGGCGGGTTTTCATCCTCAATCCAGCACCACCGGCCACGCCATTCCTCCCACCTCTCCTTCACAGCACCGTCTGGGTACGCCCCCTTGGATCTTGGGATCCAGGTGACGCAACCAGAGACGGCACCTCCCGGCTGGACCCGAGGGAAGAAGTAATGGCGGAAGAGCGCTGTGTTGGGCTGCACCCCGGCAAAGTCTTCGCAAAGATGCGCGAAGAAAGCCATGCACGCCACCGCATTCGGAGTAAAATCCAAGAGGCGAAAGCCGAAGGTGTGCATAATGTCGCAGAATAAATCGAAGAAAGGGGGGCATAACCCGCAAGAAAGATAATCCACGAAAAAGGGATACTGATTTGGAGCGGGATCGACGCAAGCAGCAGGAATGGTGCGCGTCGCCGGGTGTCCCGAATTCTCTCCCCCCGCCTTCGCTCCCCATAGGGGCCTGAAGGAGGCCCGGAGCTCTTGAACATCAACCATCGAGGGGAAGAAAAAGGCGGACTTCGTCCGGTCCCCCGACAGCGTGCTCTCCGGCGGCTCCACAGTCCCAGCGCCCTTAGCCACCCCCTTGCCCTTGATGGATTTGGGCGCCATGGCGACCAAGAAGTTTAGAGGGCTGAGGAAGGGGGATGGCGAAGCAATGACGGCGGGCGACGGCAGAAGCTTAGGAAGGAAGGAAGAGAGGAAACGGCGGCTCTGAGATTGGAAAAGGCACGAGGAAAGAGGAGAAAGTGAGCAGTGCGCCCGCGGTTATTCCTTTCTTATGGGGGAAAACATGGGCCGCCTCCTTTCACATTAACTGTGGTGTGACGCATGCCTGCGGGAACCAACCCCACGCATGCTGCCCACGTCACACGCACCTCCCCACGCCACGCCACGCGCGGGAGTCGTGGGAAGCGCAGCGCGCAAAGAATCTTACCGCGGTAAAAACCGCCTGCCTGCCCGCGCACCGTTTTTGGGCCTAGCCCAACAACGCGTTGCGCTTATGTGTGGCCCAGGCCCGGGGGCTCCTGTCGGTGTACAAAAAGAGGGGTACACTTTTTGTACCCCTATAACTGTGCACGGGCAGTCTGAGCCACGGGCACCACCACACCAAGCAAGGCAAGGGAGGTGAGCCAGGGTAAGACCGAAGCTCAAGAGATCTATGACGCCAAGGCCAAGACCACGAAGAGCAAAGGGGACGAAGCGGACTCCCCCGGCAAGCTCCTTGCCGGGAGACAGTTCTCGCAGCCCCGGCAAGACCCTTGCCGTGGTGACTCGTCCCGTGCCTATGGAGCAAATCACCCTTGAGTCCACTGCCCCCAAAGGGCAAGGATTCGGGAAACATCCCCGTGGCGGCATGAAGATCTTCGTGAAGACATTCAAGATCAGATACGCACTAAGGAGACAACAACCCTTGGCGGGATCCCAGCCGAGGAAGACCACAAGGCCCCCGACAAGTGCCTTGCCGGGGATGACAGCAGGCGCCCCGGCAAGACCCTTGCCGGGGCCCCAGCAAGGCCCTTACCGAGGACACCCGCAGGGCCACCATCAGGCCCATGCCGACTAAACCTCCACCACCGCATGCATGCAGCTGCCGACCCAAACAGCTGGGCAGGCACCTGCGTGGCGGCATGCAGATCTTCGTGAAGACCCACCACTGCGCCACTTCAGCTGCCCGCCTACCTACGTGGCACCGCATGCGTCGCTAGCCAGGGCGCGTGTCGACACAAGAAGGAGCGGCTACGGACGAGAAAGGTTTCTCACCCGTCCCCGATAAAGTAAGGACACCTAAGCAAGACGCATTAAATGCGCCTTGTCATGTAATGCGAGGGATAACCTCGCATCACTGTACCCTTTCCACCTCCTGTGTGCCACTGTGGCAACCCCTTTTTCTATAAAAGGAGGCCCGAGGCGACCAGGAGGAAGGATTCGGCTTTTTGGAGCTCCTCACGCCCCCATAGCTAACTCAAGAACACATATATACAATCAACCAAAGCAGGAGTAGGGTTTTACGCATCCTTGCGGCCCGAACCTGGATAAACGAACCATGTGCTACCTGTTAGATCCGCTCTTCTCATGACCCTGCGCCCCGCTAACCACAGTAGGGATTCTTGTGATCCCATAGGTGTCGTTCCCACCGACAGGCGCGCCCCCACCCTCGTGGTGGTGTCGGGGCTCCTCTGGCCCATCTCCGGTACTCCATGGGCTTCTTCTGGTCCAAAAATGATCTCCGTGAAATTTCAGGTCAATTGGACTCCGTTTGGTTTTCCTTTTCTGTGATACTCAAAAACAAGGAAAAACAGAAACTTGCACTGGGCTCTAGGTTAATAGGTTAGTCCCAAAAATCATATAAAATAGCATATAAATGCATATAAAACATCAAGGTTGATAATATAATAGCATGGAACAATCAAAAATTATAGATATGTTGGAGACGTATCATAGCATCATTTTATTTTGTTACGATTTGCTTGTTGTTATTTGGAATAATGTTTTGCATCTTTTATTTCAATAAAAGTGGCAATGATCGCCTTTGTCAAGCTTATTTTGCAAGTATACATGTTGCTGTTTGAAAACAGAAAGTTTACCGCTGCTAAAAAAATTCCCTAGAAAAGTCAGAATGTGATAAAATGTTGAAACTTTTTGCAAAATAAACTCTAATAATTTTTCTACAGTGTGGTAAATTTTGATAATATTTGGAGTTTAAGAAGTACTGATACTCTTGCATTCTTTACAAACTGCACTGTTCTGGAAGATTGTTGTTATGTTTGCATTGTTTGCATGTGTTTGCTTGTTTAAAGATTCTATTTGAGGATAGGAGTACTAAATATACAGAGGCATTTAGTATGCAATGTCGAATAATAATTTTAGTGATTTGCTACAGTAGAGAATGATAAGGTTTTTGCATTGGTTTATACTAACTTATCTCACGAGTTCTTGTTGAGTTTTGTGTGGATGAAGCTTTTGAGATTTAGGGAAACCGTGGTATACAAGGAATTAAGGAGACACAAAATCTCAAGCTTGGGGATGCCCAAGGCACCCCAAAATAATATCCCACCTTTCTTCTTCAACAATTATCGGTTAGTATCGGTTGAGCCTAAGTTTTTGCTTCTTCACATGAGTTGTGCTATCCTTAGAATGTCATTTTATTTTAATTTTGCCTGCTGTTTTAATAAGATACTTAGATCTAAATGTTTTTAAATAAAATAGAGTCCTCAAATAGTCGCCAGAGAGGCTAAGTAAGCGGCATTCGCATCTCGTCAATGAAGCTCTTTTCTATGTCATTTACTCTTGTGCTTAACTTATATCCTATGAGTAAATTGTTGAATAAATTGAATGTCATGAAGTTGAAATCATATCATGCCTAGTGGTAGCTTCACATTGGGTTTAGAAAGTGAAATCTTTTGAGGCTTGACAATCACAATATTGGTCATACAAGCAATTCACAAATAATTAGTATAAGGAAGAGAACTTTCACATGCAAATACACTATCATGGAAATCTTTTGTGATTGTGAGCCACCATCAAAACATTATATGCCAAAATTGCTGATGTTGGACAAGGAAGACAACATAATGGTTTATGTTTGTTCATATTCACATTGAAGTTATATTGTCATAGATCATTCAACATGTGGTGCTTGCCCCCCATCTTTGCTAGCCAAAAATTCCGCACCAAGTAGAGATACTACTTGTGCATCCAAAAACCCTTAAACCCAAATCATACTATCAAGAGTCCGCCATACCTACCTAAGGATTGAGCAAGATCCTTCAAGTAAGTTGTCATCGGTGCAATAAGGCAATGAAAATTTCTTCTAAAAGTGTAAGATCATTTAGTGTAAGAGAAAATTGAGCGTTGTACGAACTTGTGATGGTAAAGCAATAAAAGCGACAGACTGCATAATAAAGGCTGCTATCACAAGGGGCAGTATAACGTGACGTTCTTGTGCACTAAGGGATTGAGCATACAAACAAATAAGCGCATGGCAACCTCTGCTTCCCTCTGCAGATGGCGTATCTTTTACTTTTATGTATTTACTTTTATGCAAAGAGTCAAAGTTCTTCTCCCTATTCCTTTTTATTTTTCTCTTTTGGCAAGCATAATGTGGTGAGGAAAGATCTAGGCACATATGTCCAGTTGAATATGGGTGGCATGAGTTATTATTGTTGACATCACCCTTGAGGTGAATGCATTGGGAGGCAAAACAATAAGCCCCTATCTTTCTATGTGTCTGATTGAAACGTTTTTGTAACACCCATGATGCGGCTATATCTCCCACGTGTCAGGGCACGACTTAGAGGCATAACCGCATGGTAGGCATGTCGCAAGAGGGGTAATCTTTACACATCCCATGTACTGCATAAGAAAGGGATAAAGAATTGGCTTACAATCGCCACTTCACACAATGCATAAATATATCATACATCATCCAGAATACAATCAAGGTCCGACTATGGAACCAAAATAAAGAAAGACAACCCCAAATTCTAGATCCCCGATCGTCCCAACTGGGCTCCTCTACTGATCATCCGGAAAAGAAACATAGTAACGACCCGAATCCTTGTCGAACTCCCACTTGAGTTCGGTAGCATCCCCTGCACTAGCATCGTCGGCACCTGCATCAATTTGGAAGTATCTGTGAGTCACGGGGACTCGGCAATCTCACACCCTCGCGATCAAAACTATTTAAGCTTAAGGGTAGGAAAGGGGTAGTGAGGTGGAGCTGCAGTAAGCACTAGCATATATGGGGGCTAACTTACGCAAAAGAGAGCGATAAGAGAAGCAAAGCACGGTCGAGAAGCTAATAGTGATCAAGAAGTGATCCTGAAGCTACTTGCGTTCAAGCATAACACGAGACCGTGTTCTCTTCCCGGACTCCGCCGAAAAGAGACCATCACAGCTACACACGTGGTTGATTCATTTTAATTAATTTAAGTGTCAAGTTCTCTATAACCAGACATTAACAAATTCCCATCTGCCCATAACCGCAGGCACGGCTTTCGAAAGTTCAAAACCCTGCAGGGGTGTCCCAAGTTAGCCCATCACAAGCTCTCACGGTCAACGAAGGATATTCCTTCTCCCAGGAAGACCCGATTAGACTCGGAATCCCGGTTACAAGACATTTCGACAATGGTAAAACAAGACCAGCAAAGCCGCCCGAATGTGCCGACAAATCCCGATAGGAGCTGCACATATCTCGTTCTCGGGGCACACCGAATTGTCCAAGATTCTAGTAAGCCAGCCCAGAGTTGCCCCTGGTGGCCACCGGCGGCTGACAGGTTGGACCAACACTCAGAGGAGCACTGGCCCCGGGGTTTAAAATAAAGATGACCCTTGAGTCTGCGGAACCCAAGGGAAAAAGCTTAGGTGGCAAATGGTAAAACCAAGGTTGGGCCTTGCTGGAGGAGTTTTATTCAAGGCGAACTGTCCAGGGGTTCCCATAACACCCAACCGCGTAAGGAACGCAACATCAAGGAACATAACACCGGTATGACGGAAACTAGGGCGGCAAGAGTGGAACAAAACACCAGGCATAAGGCCGAGCCTTCCACCCTTTACCAAGTATATAGATGCATTAAAGTAAACAATATATAATAATGATATCCCAAAAAAATCCATGTTCCAACAAGGAACAAACTTCATCCTCACCTGCAACTAGCAACGCTATAAGAGGGGCTGTGCAAAGCGGTAACATAGCCAAACAACGGTTTGCTAGGAAAGGTGGGTTAGAGGGTTGACATGGCAATATGGGAGGCATGATATAGCAAGTGGTAGGTATCGCGACATAGCAATAGAGCGAACAACTAGCAAGCAAAGATATAAGTTATTTCGAGGGTATGGTCATCTTGCCTGCAAAGTTCTCAGGTTGACGGAAGCTTGATCCTCGTAAGCGTACTCAACAGGTTCCTCGATCACGTACTCGTCTCCCAAATCTACCCAAGGCAAGAACACAAGCAAAAGACCAACAATCAATCACGGTGCAATGCGCAAGCAACATGATGCAAAACATGACATGATATGCGAGATGTGATATGCAATGCATATGCGTGCTCCGAAAGGAAAAGATTGATCAAGGCATCAACTTGGAAAACCAAGTGTGCCGCTAGACAGATGAGATGATTTCGGTCGAAATCGATATAAAGATCACCGGAATCGGATGCACGGTTTGCAAATGGCAAGCACAACAAGAATGGCACAATTCTACGATTAACAGCATGATGCCATCTAGAATGCAACAAGAAACTAAGCTACTACACTCCAACAAAGCAAAAAAGCACATGGCAGTGATCTACTCAAGATGCTTGACAAAAGATGAACAATGAGCTATGGCTAAATCACACAAGAGCAGGTTCAAACAAGCATGGCAAAAGTGCAAAAGTTATCAGCTTCACAGACTTAGTGAAATATACTAACATGTCAGGAATTAACATGAGGAAGCAATGTTTAGAGCAAGAAAACAACATGCTATAGGATCATATCATAGCAAACAAAGACATGGCATGAATCTACTAAATGCATAGAACAAACGTCCCTTACTGATCAAGAGCCAAAAAGGCACAGAAGATATTATGGCACCCATGTAAACATAGCAAGTTTCGTTAACAGGATTCAGACTTAGCAGAAAACTGAGCATGGCAAAAAAACAGAATTATGAAGGCATCTTTGCGAGCTCGATTCACTCACCACAATGCATTTCATGACAAGATAAGCATACTAGAAGCAAGAATACATGTTCATGAAGCTAACCAAGGCAAGGACAAGTTCATCGCATGCATGGATCAACTACAACAACCATGGCAAAATCTATAATATAATTAAGATAGAAGACAAATAAGACACCACGTTAATCCACATAGATTAAAATATATTGACCGTAAAATATAGATATGAATGGTTGAGATTTAAAAGATATAGCGGTACATATAAATATTATTCCATACAAACAGTTGGACATGTCACGTGTCATATACTAATAGTTCAACATGTTATAAGAAAAAAAGACATGTTCATAGAAAAATAAAAAAACACTACCTTATGTTGGTGTTACAAAAAAAGTACACATGGGGACAGAAAAACTAAAGTTCGGTAGCCAGCTACATAAGAGTCCAGTTAAGAAAAAAGGAAAGAGTCCAACCGTCTGCTAATTCCTAAAAAAACAGAGATAATGTCAGATATAGTTTTAGCAAAGTAATTAGGCTAGACATCTTCCGCGTTAAATAAGTATTCATGTGTCCATATCCCGTACGTTTCTGCCTGCCAAGCAATGCGATGAACTGATTGAAAAAAGAAAAACAAGGCGGTGGGTGAGAGTCCAATTACCATACGGCCATGTACCTGTTCAAAAAAAGGCCATGTATCCCATGCGGGCAGCAGTAAAAAGAGAATAAAGACTCTAAAAAAAGAGAATAAAGAGCATGTAGTGTTCAAAAAAAATCATATACACGATCATCATTGACACGTCTAACATTTTTTTTTCGAGAATTGACAAGTCTAACATGGATACGTACACATTAAAAAATCCTTCCCAAAGAAACTAAAGGGAGGTCTATTCTTTTTCTTTGAACTCTGGGATGGTCTGTTCGGAATAAATAAACATGCATAGATGACACGTACAAGAAGGTTTTTGGAAGAAAAAAACTAGACCATGTATGCATTTTAGAAAATAAAACTGCAAGAAGGTTTTTTTTGGGTACTGCAAGAAGGTTTCTAGAAGGGAAAAAACATCGACATGTAACTCTTCTTACCTATTTTTTGTGCAGGTAACTCTTCTTACCTACAAGGATTAGGGTGAGAGGACATTGTCACAATCATCTAGAAGCATGCATGGAAGATGGACGTACATGATATTGTGCTATCTAGAATCGTAATTGCAAGAAAGATAGCGGCGAGACAGATTGGGGGAGAGGACATGAAATTAGGCATTTAATTACTGATTAAATGGTTCCATGTTGTAAGAAACAAACTTTAGTGCCATTAGTCATCTGCTAACATGCACCGGTGACTTTAATAGCAATAAATACCGGTGGAGAAAACAATATCGAATATATCTATTATTGATTGAATCATAAAAACTAGACCATGTACGCATTTTAGAAAATAAAACTGCAAGAAGGTTTTTTTTTGGGTACTGCAAGAAGGTTTCTAGAAGGGAAAAAACATCGACATGTAACTCTTCTTACCTATTTTTTGTGCAGGTAACTCTTCTTACCTACAAGGAAATATAACTACGAAGCCTTAGACCCCGTATGCATAGCACATGTACATGCACGAGCAGAATTTTCCCACTATGTTCGCATGCAAAAGGCCATGCAACAAAGAACAATAGTTGTGCAAAAAAATCTAAACGAACAGACAAGCGACCAAATAAAATTCATCATGTTTGATAATGTGAGTTTTTCATAATAAAATTACTAGATATGTGTCTTCTTTCATAGACAAAAGAGTACAACTTGATTTATATGCGAATTGCAAAATAATAAATCATTAAATATATAAAACTCAACTATAGGGCTTAAATTAACCCGTAAACTTGAACATGAAATTCAAAATCACATAAATTATTATCCAAATAATTATGCAAAAAAATATAAGATTGCCCAGAACAACAAGTACAAAGAAAAAAAATCTATGACAAGCTAGGACAAGACATAATTTAATACCATTTTAAATGAATATACACCAACAGTTACTTGGACTACAACTTAAATAGTTAGGGTGAGAGGACATTGTCACAATCATCTAGAAGCATGCATGGAAGGTGGACGTACATGATATTGTGCTATCTAGAATCGTAATTGCAAGAAAGATAGCGATGAGACAGATTGGGGGAGAGGACATGAAATTAGGCATTTAATTACTGATTAAATGGTTCCATGTTGTAAGAAACAAACTTTAGTGCTATTAGTCATCTGCTAACATGCACAGGTGACTTTAATAGCAATAAATACCGGTGGAGAAAACAATATCGAATATATCTATTATTGATTGCATCATATAGAACATTATATAAAGAACACTTATGCATGTCAAATATGTAATGGTTTGTTTTAATTTCCTTCAACATACAATTACATTAAAAATAAATGACAATCATCCGAGGTGACAAGCTCCGGCGAGCCCGAGTGAGAGAATGTTTTAGAAAAATTTCCACCATTCACTGACTACATCCATTCAGAGTAAGAAGAGGCATAGATATTCACGCTATGATGAGAAGACATTGAAGAATATATATTGATATGTGGATATATGAGAATGTACTAACAAAACATACAAACACTATATGGCCGGTGTTCAGGCATGTGATGGAACAAAATAAAAAGGTATGGGTATAATTCATGAATGTTTATATTTTCTTGGTGAAAATTCCCAAAATATATTATGTGAAAAGATAAATTAAAATGGATGAAAATGGGTGGAACACTAAAAACTATATATTAGTACCAAAGCCTATCGCATGGCTGTAGCGAACAGACCTCAAACGGTCCAATCTCTGTGCTCAGGTGTCATCCCTGGATCAGTAATACTGACATCACACAGTACTTGAAGGATTTATAACAGAGTAGCAATCACACACTTATTACATCGAGTGTCTCAAAAGATAACTTATTGCAATAAATATGGCTTAAGGCCATATAATAACGATAACAACGGAAGGCTTGGAAGATAAGTGAGTCCATCAACTCCAACGGCATCACTGAGTATAGAACCACGACCTAAAAACACCTTAATCATCGTCTGAAAAGTCTGCAACATTAACGTTGCAGCCCGAAACGGGTCAGCACATGGAATATGCTGACAAAATAATACATAGAGAGTAATGGAATGAAATAGGCTATTCTATATGCATATTTGGCTGGTGGAAAGCTCTATGGTTACAGTTTTGCGTAAAGCCAATTTTTCCCTACTGCAAAGGAATACATTTTATTTAACTATCATGGTAGTTGTTAAACATTGAGAATGGTTGACAGCATTCTCAATCCCAATTAAGCATCATCACAAAACCCAGCAAAATTAATTTTTGAGTAACATGTTGAGATTCACATGATAATCCAGGTACTAGATACTCAAGATGTCCATAACCGGGGACACGGCTAATCATGATTAGTTTATACACTCTGCAGAGGTTTGCGCACTTTTCCCCACAAGACTCGATCGCCTCCGTTTGGTTTCTCGCACTACATGGTGTTTGAGAAGACGGATGACCGAGACATAGTCTTTCAGAAGAGCTAGCGCCTTACGATCGGGTAGACCGTTACACCTACTTTCCCCTACATCTGCTAATCTACCACTGTAAGAGTTTGCACAACTTAATCAACTATGCTCCCATTATAGCTTGTGGCTACACACGGAAGTTTCTAGCATGAATAATCTTATGATCCCTTTGAGCCTGGGTGGCGGTCCATAAAGAAAACAGGCAATCGCTGGAATACCCAGGTGCCTCAATCCACCCAGATGTGTATTTAAGTTGCCACCTTAAATAAACCATTAATTAACAATCTCACATCTGTCATGGATACACTCACCCAATCCATGTCTACTAGCATAGCATGGCATAATAAGCAAACGTAGAAGTGACTCCCAAAGGTTTGATAATAACAGGCAATAGGTACTACCTCAACTACTCCCCAAACCCACAATTTAATTAGATCCTAATCATGCAATGTGTGAGGATTGATCTAATGCAATAAAACTGGATACAGGGAAAACATGATCAAAGTGTTAGTTGCCTTGCTGATGATCCGGGAAACCTAGCGATTCGAAGTAGCAAGCGGCGCACTCCGGGCACTCTATCGCAAACAAACAAGCATACAATAAGTACTCAACTAATGCACATGTAAAACTGAAATAAGATATCTAACCAGAAAGTTCAACTTAAGAACTCCGGTTGGCAAAAATAATCAAAACGAACGAAGCAACGAAAGACAAACGACAAAAGAAACAGACTTCGTTTACTATTCTGGATCTAGGGCAATTTTTATAGTGGCAAAAACTTGTTTGAATTGGTTAAACGGAAAGAGGGTTTCAAGATGAAACTCTAGGCACTTGAATCGCCTGATTCCGATAAACGAGCAAAAAGTTAGACTAAAACGAAAATCGGATCAGGAATCGCGATCAGAAAAATCGCGGATTAATCCGAGAAAAAGAAAAACGACAAACGTTCGTTAAAACGAACGAACGCTCGCTAATTAAATAAACCGGAAAAACCGATCTATTTAAAAAAACTGAAACTAAAAAAAAACATAACCGACGGAAAACCGATCGGTTTTTCTAAAAAAAACGGCGGCGCGAGGGCTACCTCCGGCGACTCCGGCGAACGGCGGCGGCGGTCCAGCGGCGGCGGGGCGGGCGGCGGCGGCGGCAGGCGGCGGGTTGCGGCGGCGCGGGCGGCGGCGGCGGCGGCGGCCTAGGGTTTCGGGGCGGGGCGGCTTGGGGCTGGCCTCGGGCCTCGGGACGCTATAAGAAGGCCCGGCCAGGCGGAGTCCTGGCCGGTTACGGCCCAAGATCGGTTTGGACTCCTTTTTTTTAAATAATTACGCTCGAAAAAAAACAAAAGGAATACTAAACCGACTCCAAAAATCCCGAAATAAATTTTCCCCGACTTCTAAAATCAAGCCGCACAGGATGAACATTTATTTGGGGCCTAAATGCAATTTTGAAAAACGCGCATTTTTCCTAAATTCAAATAAAATAGCAAATAAAACCAAAAAAATTTATTTGATTTTTTTATTAAATCCTCAATATTTCTTTATTTTGGGAAAGTCATTTTATTCCCTCTCTCATATTTTTGTAATAGAAATAATTGAAGATAAAATAAATAAAATCAAATGATCCTATTTCCAGAATTTGAGAAAACTCAAATATGAAAATAACGAAATCCCCAACTCTCTCTGAGGGTCCTTGAGTTGCGTGAAATTTCTAGGATCAACCAAAATGCAATAAATATGATATGCAATGATGATCTAGTGTATAACATTCCAAATTGAAAATTTGGGATGTTACAAACCTACCCCCCTTAAGATGAATCTCGCCCTTGAGATTCGGGTTGGCTAGAAAATAGGTGAGGGTGGTCCTTCAGCAATTCTTCCTCTCACTCCCAGGTGGCTTCATCCTCCGTGTGGTGGCTCCACCGAACCTTGCAAAACTTGATAACCTTACTGCGGGTGACACGACTGGCATACTCTAGAATCTTAACTGGTTTCTCCTCATAGATCAAATCACTGTCCAACTAAATTGCTTCCAGTGGTACCATATCTCTCAGCGGTATGTCAGCCATCTCTGCGTGGCACTTCTTCAACTGGGATACATGGAACACGTCCTAAACTCCTGACAATCCTTCGGGCAATTCCAACTTATAGGCTACTTCTCCCATACGCTCCAAAACTTTGTATGGGCCTACAAAACGTGGCACTAACTTTCCCTTAACTCCAAAGCGCTTAACTCCTCGAAGTGGTGATACTCGAAGATAAACTCGGTCTCCGACTTCGTAAACTGTCTCCTTGCGTTTAGAATCTGCATAACTCTTCTGCCTGGATTGAGCTACCTTGAGCCTATCGCGAATCAATTTCACTTTCTGTTCAGACTCCTTTATCAGATCCGGTCCAAACAACTAGCGGTCTCCAACTTCATCCCATGACAATGGGGTCCTGCACCTCCTTCCGTACAAGGCTTCTAAAGGGGCCATCTTCAAACTGGATTGATAGCTGTTGTTGTAAGAGAACTCTGCATACGCCAAATTCTCGTCCCAGCTAGATCCGTAATCTAGCGCACAAGCTCTTAGCATATCCTCCAAAATCTGATTGACTCTCTCGGTCTGTCCATCTGTCTGCGGGTGGAAAGCTGTGCTAAACTCCAGTCTGGTACCCAAAGTTTCATGCAACTGATTCCAGAACTTTGAGGTAAATTGGGTTCCTCTATCTGATACTTTGCTCCTTGGAACTCCATGTAGACAAACGATTCTAGTCATGTATATCTTTGCCAACTTTGCACTGGTAAGGGTAGTCTTTACTGGAATGAAATGAGCTACCTTTGTCAAACGATCGACTACAACCTATATCGAGTCATAGCCTGAACGTGTTCTGGGCAATCCTGTAATAAAATCCATGCCTAACTTATCCCACTTCCATTCGGGTATCGGCAATGGCTGTAGCAATCCGGCTGGCTTCTGATGCTCTGCCTTTACTCTCTGACATACATCACAAACTGCTACATATTCCGCAATATCCTTCTTCATTCCGGTCCACCAGAAAATATCCTTCAAATCCAAATACATCTTGGTATTTCCTGGGTGAATCGAATACAGTGAATCATGGGCCTCTTGTAAAATTAACTTCCTGATCTCCGAATCATTTGGTACATAAACACGGTCTTCAAACCATAAGGTATCGTGCTCATCCTCACGAAATCCCTTAGCTTTTCCTTTGCTCATTTTCTCCTTAATAGAAGAAATCTCCTTGTTAGTCCTTTGAGCTTCTCTGATCTTATCCATCAAAGTAGGCTGAATCTCCAATGCTGCTACATAGCCTCTTGGAACTATTTCCAAACATAGCTCTCAAAGATTTTTGGCTAACTCCCTTGGTAAATCTCCCATCATTAGGGTGTTGACATGGCTCTTATGGCTTAACGCGTCAGCTACTACGTTAGCCTTTCTGGGGTGATAATGCATTTTCATATCATAATCCTTGATGAGCTCCAACCATCTCCTTTGTCTGAGGTTCAACTCCTTCTGTGTGAAAATATACTTCAAACTCTTGTGATCCGTGTACACCTCACAATGGTTTCCAATCAGAAAATGTCTCCAAGTCTTCAATGCATGCACTACGGCTGCTAATTCCAAATCATGCGTAGCATAATTCAACTCATGGGGCTTAAGCTATTGTGAGGAATATGAAACAACTCTTCCTTCCTGCATAAGCACTGCTCCAAGTCCTCGACGTGAAGCGTCACAATACACCTCATAATCCTTGGTCTGATCCGGTAAAATCAACACTGGTGAGGTAACCAAACGTTTCTTCAACTCCTGGAAACTGGCCTCACATTCCTTAGTCCATATGAACTTGGTATCCTTCTTCAACAACTCCGTCATAGGCTTCGCAATCTTTGAGAAATTCTCAATGAATCTCCGGTAGTATCATGCGAGTCCAAGAAAACTCTGGATCTCTCCAACTGTTGTTGGGGCTTTCCAATTGGTCACAGTATCAAATTTAGTGGGATCTACTACTATACCTTCTACAGATATAACGTGTCCGAGAAATCCAACTTCTTTCAACCAAAACTCACATCTGCTAAACTTGGCATATAACTGGTGTTCTCTGAGTTTTCCAAGAACCAAACGCAAATGCTCCTTATGCTCCTCTTCATTCTTCGAGTAAACCAAGATATCATCAATGAACACTACGACGAACTTATCCAAGAACTCCATAAACACTTTGTCATCATGTTCATAAAATGTGCAGGTGCGTTAGTCAGACCAAATGACATAACGGTATACTCGTACGGCCCATACCTGTGTTGGGGAACGTAGCAGAATTTTAAAATTTTCTACGCATCACCAAGATCTATCTATGGAGTCATCTAGCAACGAGGGAGAGAGGAATGCATCTACATACCCTTGTAGATCATGAGCGGAAGCGTTCAAGAGAACGGGGTTGATGGATTCGTACTCGTCGTGATCCAAATCACTGAAGATCCTAGCGCCGAACGGACGGCACCTCCGCGTTCAACACACGTACGGAGCGAGGACGTCTCCCGCGCCTTGATCCAGCAAGGAGGAGGGAGAGGTTGAGGAATAGGGCTCCAACAGCAGCACGACGGCGTGGTGGTGGTGAAGCTGCAGTACTCCAGCAGGGCTTCGCCAAGCTCTTACGGAGGAGGAGAGGTGTAGGGGAGGGGAGGGGCTGCGCCTTGGATGTTGTGTACAGCCCTCCCCTTGCCCCTCTATTTATAGGGGAAGGAGGAAGGAGACCGGCCCCCTCTAGATGAGATCTAGAGGGGGGGCGGCGGCCAAGGGGAGGGGGCTTGCCCCCCAAGCAAGGGGGCGCCCCCTTTAGGGTCCCCCCCAACCCTAGACGCATGGGCCGAAGGGGGGGATGCGGCCAGCCCATGTAGGGCTGGTTCCCCTTTCCTCTACAGCCCATTAGGCCCTCCGAGAGAGATGGCCCCTCTCGGTGGACCCCCGGAACCCCTCCGGTGGCTCCGGTACAATACCGATATGCCCCCGAACCTTTCCGGTGACCGTATGACAACTTCCTACATATAAATCTTCACCTCCAGACCATTCCGGAACTCCTCGTGACGTCCGATATCTCATCTGGGACTCCGAACAACATTCGGTAATCACATACAAGTCTTCCTAACAACCCTAGTGTCACCGAACCTTAAGTGTGTAGACCCTACGGGTTCGGGAGACATGCAGACATGACCGAGACGACTCTCCGGTCAATAACCAACAACGGGATCTGGATACCCATGTTGGCTCCCACATGCTCCATGATGATCTCATCGGATGAACCACGATGTCGAGGGTTCAATCAATCCGTATACAATTCCCTTTGTCAATCGGTACGTTACTTGCCCGAGACTCGATCGTCGGTATCCCAATACCTTGTTCAGTCTCGTTACCGGCAAGTCACTTTACTCGTACCGTAATGCATGATCCTCGTGATCAACCACTTGATCACATTGAGCTCATTATGATGATGCATTACCGAGTGGGCCCAGAGATACCTCTCCGTCATACGGAGTGACAAATCCCAGTCTCGATTCGTGCCAACCCAACAGACACTTTCGGAGATACCTGTAATGTACCTTTATAGTCACCCAGTTACGTTGTGACGTTTGGCACACCCAAGGCACTCCTACGGTGTCCGGGAGTTGCACAATCTCATGGTCTAAGGAAATGATACTTGACATTCAGAAAAGCTACAGCAAATGAACTACACGATCTTTGAGCTATGCTTAGGATTGGGTCTTGTCCATCACATCATTCTCCTAATGATGTGATCCCGTTATCAATGACATCCAATGTCCATAGTCAGGAAACCATGACTATCTTTGATCAACGAGCTAGTCAACTAGAGGCTCACTAGGGACGTGTTGTGGTCTATGTATTCACACTGTATTACGATTTCTGGATAACACAATTATAGCATGAATAATAGACAATTATCATGAACAAAGAAATATAATAATAACCATTTTATTATTGCCTCTAGGGCATATTTCCAACAGTCTTCCACTTGCACTAGAGTCAATATTCTAGTTACATTGTGATGAATCGAACACCCATGCAGTTCTGGTGTTGATCATGTTTTGCTCTAGGGAGAGGTTTAGTCAACGGATCTGCCACATTCAGGTCCGTATGTACTTTACAAATCTCTATGTATCCATTTTGAACACTTTCACGAATGGAGTTGAAGCGACACTTGATATGCCTGGTCTTCCTGTGAAACCTGGGCTCCTTGGCAAGGGCAATAGCTCTAGTGTTGTCACAGAAGAGAGTCATCGGGCCCGACGCATTGGGTATGACTCCTAGGTCGGTAATGAACTCCTTCACCCAGACTGCTTCTTGTGCTGCCTTCGAGGCTGCCATGTACTCCGCTTCACATGTAGATCCCGCCACAACGCTTTGCTTGCAACTGCACCAGCTTACTGCCCCACCATTCAAAATATACACGTATCCGGTTTGTGACTTAGAGTCATCCAGATCTGTGTCGAAGCTAGCATCGACGTAACCCTTTACGACGAGCTCTTCGTCACCTCCATAAACGAGAAACATTTCCTTAGTCCTTTTCAGGTACTTCAGGATATTCTTGACCGCCGTCCAGTGTTCCATGTCGGGATTACTTTGGTAGCTTCCTACCAAACTTACGGCAAGGTTTACATCAGGTCTGGTACACAACATAGCATACATGATAGACCCTATGGACGAGGCATAGGGGACGACACTCATCTTTTCTCTATCTTCTGCCATGGTCGGGCATTGAGCCGTGCTCAATCTCGTACCTTGCAATACAGGCAAGAACCCCTTCTTTGACTGATCCATTTTGAACTTCTTCAATATCTTGTCAAGGTACGTACTCTGCGAAAGACCAATGAGGCGTCTCGATCTATCTCTATAGATCTTGATGCCTAATATATAAGCAGCTTCTCCAAGATCCTTCATTGAAAAACACTTGTTCAAGTAGGCCTTTATGCTTTCCAAGAATTCTATATCATTTCCCATCAACAGTATGTCATCCACATACAATATGAGAAATGCTACAGAGCTCCCACTCACTTTCTTGTAAATGCAGGCTTCTCCATAAGTCTGCGTAAACCCAAACGCTTTGATCATCTCATCAAAACAAATGTTCCAACTCCGAGATGCTTGCACCAGCCCATAAATCGAGCATTGGAGCTTGCACACCTTGTCAGCATTCTTAGGGTCGACAAAAGCTTCCGGCTGCATCATATACAATTCTTCCTTAAGGAAACCATTAAGGAATGCCGTTTTGACGTCCATTTGACATATCTCATAATCATAGAATGCGGCAATTGCTAACATGATTCGGACGGACTTCAGCTTCGCTACGGGTGAGAAAGTCTCATCGTAGTCAACCCCTTGAACTTGTCGATAACCCTTAGCAATAAGCCGAGCTTTATAGATGGTCACATTACCATCCGCGTCTGTCTTCTTCTTAAAGATCCATTTATTTTCTATGGCTCGCCGATCATCGGGCAAGTCAGTCAAAGTCCATACTTCGTTTTCATACATGGATCCTATCTCGGATGTCATGGCTTCCAGCCATTTGTCGGAATCCGGACCCGCCATCGCTTCTTCATAGTTCGAAGGTTCACCGTTGTCTAACAACATGATTTCCAAGACAGGGTTGCCGTACCACTCTGGTGCGGAACGTGTCCTTGTGGACCTACGAAGTTCAGTAGCAACTTGATCTGAAGTTTCATGATCATCATCATCAACTTCCTCTCTAGTCGGTGCAGGCACCTCAGGAACATTTTCTTGAGCTACGCCACTTACCGGTTCAAGAGGTAATTCTTCATCAAGTTCTACTTTCCTCCCACTTATTTCTTTCAAGAGAAACTCTTTCTCTAGAAAGGACCCATTCTTGGCAACAAAGATCTTGCCTTCGGATCTGAGGTAGAAGGTATACCCAATAGTTTCTTTAGGGTATCCTATGAAGACGCATTTTTTCGATTTGGGTTCGAGCTTTTCTGGTTGAAGTTTCTTGACATAAGCATCGCATCCCCAAACTTTTAGAAATGACAGCTTAGGTTTCTTCCCAAACCATAATTCATACGGTGTCGTCTCAACGGATTTCGACGGAGCCCTATTTAAAGTGAATGCGGCAGTCTCTAAAGCATAGCCCCAAAATGACAGCGGTAAATCGGTAATAGACATCATAGATCGCACCATATCTAATAGAGTGCGATTACGACATTCGGACACACCATTACGCTGAGGTGTTCCAGGCGGCGTGAGTTGTGAAACTATTCCACATTTTCTTAAGTGTGTGCCAAATTCGTGACTCAA
Organism: Triticum urartu; assembly: GCF_003073215.2. Lineage (NCBI taxonomy): Eukaryota > Viridiplantae > Streptophyta > Magnoliopsida > Poales > Poaceae > Triticum > Triticum urartu. The sequence continues at coordinate 554,216,585 of NC_053028.1, read as the reverse complement.
GTATTCTCCCCCACGATCTGATCGCAAGAACTTGATTTTCCTGCCACATTGATTCTCAACCTCACTCTGAAATTCCTTGAACTTTTCAAAGGTCTCAGACTTGTGTTTCATTAAGTAGACATACCCATATCTACTCAAGTCATCAGTGAGGGTGAGAACATAACGATAGCCACCGCGAGCCTCAACACTCATTGGACCGCACACATCAGTATGTATGATTTCCAATAAGTTGGTTGCTCGCTCCATTGTTCCTGAGAACGGAGTCTTGGTCATTTTACCCATGAGGCATGGTTCGCACGTGTCAAATGATTCATCATCAAGAGACTCCAAAAGTCCATCTGCATGGAGCTTCTTCATGCGTTTGATACCTATGTGACCAAGGCGGCAGTGCCACAAGTATGTGGGACTATCATTATCAACCTTACATCTTTTGGTATTCACACTATGAATATGTGTAACATTACGCTCGAGATTCATTAAGAATAAACCATTCACCAGCAGAGCATGACCATAAAACATATCTCTCATATAAATAGAACAACCATTATTCTTGGATTTAAATGAGTAGCCATCTCGAATTAAACGAGATCCTGATACAATGTTCATGATCAAAGCTGGCACTAAATAACAATTATTGAGGTTTAAAACTAATCCCGTAGGTAAATGTAGAGGCAGCGTGCCGACGGTGATCACATCGACCTTGGAACCATTCCCGACGCGCATCGTCACCTCGTCCTTCGCCATTCTCCGTTTATTCTGCAGCTCCTGCTTTGAGTTACAAATGTGAGCAACCGCACCGGTATCAAATACCCAGGAGCTACTACGAGTACTGGTAAGGTACACATCAATTACATGTATATCACATATACCTTTAGTGTTGCCGGCCTTCTTGTCCGCTAAGTATTTGGGGCAGTTCCGCTTCCAGTGACCACTTCCCTTGCAATAAAAACACAGTCTCGGGCTTGGGTCCATTCTCTGGCTTCTTCCCGGCAGCTTGCTTACCGGGCGCGGCAACTCCCTTGCCGTCCTTCTTGAAGTTCTTCTTACCCTTGCCTTTCTTGAACTTAGTGGTTTTATTCACCATCAACACTTGATGTTCCTTTTTGATTTCCACCTCTGCTGATTTCAGCATTGAATATACCTCAGGAATGGTCTTTTCCATCCCCTGCATATTGAAGTTCATCACAAAGCTCTTGTAGCTTGGTGGAAGCGACTGAAGGATTCTGTCAATGACCGCGTCATCCAGGAGATTAACTTCCAGATTGAAAAACCATTTTCAGCTCTTCGAACATCTCATATGTTCCGTGTCTCTCCAAAAGCTTTTGGAGCCCCGGTTCTAAGCTGTAAAGCATGCCACACTGAACGAGGGAGTAATCATCAGCACGTGACTGCCAAGCGTTCATAACGTCTTGGTTCTCTCGGACAGGTGCGTCAGCTATGAGGATGATCCTCAGGTTCCGGACCCAGTCCGTATAGTTGCTGCCATCGTCTTTCAGCTTGGTTTTCTCTAGGAACACGTTGAAGTTGAGGACAACGTGGGCCATTTGATCTACAAGACATATTGTAAAGATTTTAGACTAACTTCATGATAATTAAGTTCATCTAATCAAATTATTCAATGAACTCCCACTCAGATAGACATCCCTCTAGTCATCTAAGTGAAACATGATCCGAGTTAACTAGGCCGTGTCCGATCATCACGTGAGACGGACTAGCCAACATCGGTGAACATCTTCATGTTGATCGTATCTTCTATACGACTCATGCTCGACCTTTCGGTCTTCCGTGTTCCGAGGCCATGTCTGTACATGCTAGGCTCGTCAAGTCAACCTAAGTGTATTGCGTGTGTAAATCTGGCTTACACCCATTGTATTCGAACATTAGAATCTATCACACCCGATCATCACGTGGTGCTTCAAAACAATGAACCTTCGCAACGGTGCACAGTTAGGGGGAACACTTTCTTGAAATTATTACGAGGGATCATCTTATATAAGCTACCGTCGTTCTAAGCAAATAAGATGTAAAACATGATAAACATCACATGCAATCAAATAGTGACATGATATGGCCAATATCATTTGTTCCTCTTGATCTCCATCTTCGGGGCTCCATGATCATCGTTGTCACCTGCATGACACCATGATCTCCATCATCGTGTCTTCTTGAAGTTGTCTCGTCATCTAATTACATGACGTTTATGTTGACACGCAGGTCATAAATAAATAAAGACAACTCCTATGGCTCCTGCCGGTTGTCATACTCATCGACATGCAAGTCGTGATTCCTATTACAAGAACATGATCATCTCATACATCACATATATCATTCATCACATCCTTTGGCCATATCACATCACAAAACACTTGCTGCAAAAACAAGTTAGACGTCCTCTAATTGTTGTTGCAAGTTTTTACGTGGCTGCTATAGGATTCTAGCAAGAACGTTTCTTACCTACGCCAAAACCACAACGTGAATTGCCAATTTCTATTTACCCTTCATAAGGACCCTGTTCATCGAATCCGATCCGACTAAAGTGGGAGAGACAGACACCTGCCAACCACCTTATGCAACTAGTGCATGTCAGTCGGTGGAACCAGTCTCACGTAAGCGTACGTGTAAGGTCGGTCCGGGCCGCTTCATCCCACAATGCCGCCGAATCAAGATAAGACTAGTAAAGGCAAGATAATTGACAATATTGACGCCCACAACTACTTTGTGTTCTACTCATGCATAGTAACTACGCATAGACCTAGCTCATGATGCCACTGTTGGGGAACGTAGCAGGATTTTAAAATTTTCTACGCATCACCAAGATCTATCTATGGAGTCATCTAGCAACGAGGCAGAGAGGAGTGCATCTACATACCCTTGTAGATCACGAGCGGAAGCGTTCAAGAGAACAGGGTTGATGGAGTCGTACTCGTCGTGATCCAAATCACCGAAGATCCTAGCGCCGAACGGACGGCACCTCCGCGTTCAACACACGTACGGAGCGAGGACGTCTCCCACGCCTTGATCCAGCAAGGAGGAGGGAGAGGTTGAGGAAGAGGGCTCCAATAGCAGCACGACGGCGTGGTGGTGGTGAAGCTGCAGTACTCCGGCAGGGCTTCGCCAAGCTCTTACGGAGGAGGAGAGGTGTAGGGGAGGGGAGGGGCTGCGCCTTGGATGTTGTGTGCAGCCCTCCCCTTGCCCCTCTATTTATAGGGGAAGGAGGAAGGGGGCCGGCCCCCTCTAGATGAGATCTAGAGGGGGGGCGGCCAAGGGGAGGGGGCTTTCCCCCCAAGCAAGGGGGGCGCCCCCTTTAGGGTTTCCCCCCCAACCCTAGGCGCATGGGCCCAAGGGGGGATGCGGCCAGCCCATGTAGGGATGGTTCCCCTTTCCTCTATAGCCCATTAGGCCCTCCGAGAGAGATGGCCCCTCCCGGTGGTGACCCCCGGAACCCCTCCGGTGGCCCCGGTACAATACCGATATGCCCCCGAACCTTTCCGGTGACCGTATGACAACTTCTTACATATAAGTCTTCACCTCCGGACCATTCCGGAACTCCTCGCGACGTCCGGGCTCTCATCCAGGACTCCGAACAACATTCGGTAATCACCTACAAGTCTTCCTAACAACCCTAGCGTCACCGAACCTTAAGTGTGTAGACCCTACGGGTTCAGGAGACATGCAGACATGACCGAGACGACTCTCCGGTCAATAACCAACAGCGGGATCTGGATACCCATGTTGGCTCCCACATGCTCCACGATGATCTCATCAGATGAACCACGATATCAAGGATTCAATCAATCCGTATACAATTCCCTTTGTCAATCGGTACATTACTTGCCCGAGACTCAATCGTCGGTATCCTAATACCTTGTTCAGTCTCATTACCGGCAAGTCACTTTACTCGTACCGTAATGCATGATCCTGTGATCAACCACTTGATCACACTGAGCTCATTATGATGATGCATTATCGAGTGGGCCCAGAGATACCTCTCCGTCATACGGAGTGACAAATCCCAGTCTCGATTCGTGCCAACCCAACAGACACTTTCAGAGATACCTATAATGTACCTTTATAGTCACCTAGTTACGTTGTGACGTTTGGCACACCCAAGGTACTCCTACGGTGTCCGGGAGTTGCACAATCTCATGGTCTAAGGAAATGACACTTGACATTCAGAAAAGCTACAGCAAATGAACTACACGATCTTTGAGCTATGCTTAGGATTGGGTCTTGTCCATCACATCATTCTCCTAGTGATGTGATCCCGTTATCAATGGCATCCAATGTCCATAGTCAGGAAACCATGACTATCTTTTGATCAACGAGCTAGTCAACTAGAGGCTCACTAGGGACGTGTTGTGGTCTATGTATTCACACATGTATTACGATTTCCGGATAACACAATTATAGCATGAATAATAGACAATTATCATGAATAAAGAAATATAATAATAACCATTTTATTATTGCCTCTAGGGCATATTTCCAACAACCTGGTGGTAAAAGCCGTCTTAGGTATATCCTGTTCTCGAATCTTCAACTGGTGGTATCCTGATCGCAGATCGATCTTGGAAAATACCTTAGCTCCTTGCAATCGATCAAACAGATCATTGATCATTGGTAGTGGGTCCTTGTTCTTGATGGTTACTTCATTCAAACCTCGATAATCAACAACCATCCTTAACGATCCATCCTTCTTCTCCACTAGAAGTACTGGCGATCCCCAAGGCGAAGAACTTGGGCGAATATATCCCTAATCCAGTAACTCCTTAATTTGCTTCTTAATCTCCACCAAATCCTTTGCGGGCATCCTATATGGTCTCTTTGATATTGGCCCTGTGCCTGGCAAAAGCTCAATCAAAAACTCAATATCTCTATCCAGTGGCATGCCTGGCAACTCTTCTGGAAATACATCGGGGAAATCCTTCACTACTGGTACTTCCTCCTGCACAACTCCTGTTAAACAATTTACTTGAGTCCTCTTCGGCACATGCCGGGATACATACTTGATCCTTCTCCCTTCTGGGGTGGTAAGCAAGATCGACTTACTGGCGCAATCGATGTTTCCTCCTTACATCGACAACCAATCCATACCCAGAATTACATCCAAACCTTGTGATTCCAATATTATCAAATCCGAGGGAAACACATGCCTACCTATACTTAATGGCACTTGAAAACATCCTTGGCTAGCCATATACTCCGCTCCTGGTGAGCTTACTAACATAGGTGTTCTAAGAACTTTGGTGGGCAGGTTATACTTATCCACAAACCCCCTTGATATGTATGAATGCGATGCACCGGTATCAAAAAGAACGAGTGCAGTAAATGACTTAACCAAAAACTTACCGATTACTGCATCCGGATGCTCTTCAACCTCCTCCATGTTAACATGGTTCACCTGTCCCCTGTTGACAGGGTTCGGCTTCTTCCTAGAGCTTCCATTGCCATTACCATTCTATGATTCACGACATTCATTGGCATAATGTCCGGTCTTCTGGCACTTAAAACAAGTGAGTTGGCTCTGGTCTCTCTTGGCTGGGGTTGATGGGTTGGTGCGGTTCTGGCCATTGCTTCCTCCATTCCCATTACCATTCTTGGTGCCATTGTGATTGTGCGAGCTACCTCCTCCATGGGTATGCTGAAAATGTCCTCCCGGTCTAGGGGTAAAACGTGGCTTCTGCTGAGCTCCTGAATTGTGCTTCCCTTCTCCATACTTCCTCTTGCGATTCTCAATCTGCTGCTGCTTCCCTTCAATCATGAGAGAACGATCTTCCAACTCCTGGTAATTGTTGAAGCTTGCTACCATCAACTGCATGCTCAACTCATCATTCAGTCCTTCCAGAAAATTCTCCTGCTTAGCTGCATCCGTAGCAACGTCATCTGGGGCATAACGTGCTAATTACTAAAGTCCTCCACATACTGGCCAACTGTCCGTCCTCCTTGGCGCAAGTTGCGAAACTCTCGCTTCTTCATGGCCATAGCTCCTGCTGAAACATGGGCAGTTCGAAAAGCCTGCTGAAACTGGTCCCACGTGACAGTGTCGATAGGGAAAGTGGCTGTGAAATTCTCCCACCATGATGCTGCGGGTCCTTCAAGCTGATGTGTGGCAAACTTCACCTTTTCCGCATCCGTGCATCCTGCTGTGGTCAACTCTCTAGCTGTCTTGCGGAGCCAACCATCTGCTACTATCGGCTCGGTGCTACTGGAAAACACCGGCGGATTCAGCCTAAGAAAACGGGCTAAGTGATCAACAGGTGGTGGTGGGTTGTTGTTGTTCCCCTGATTCTGATTCTGGACTAGCAACTGCATCAATGTGTTCTGCTACTGGATCAGGTGGGTGAGCTCCGGTGGGAAGGTAAATCCGGGGTCATGTCTCGGAGGCATCTAAGGGTTTTAGAAAAGATGAGATTTAAGAATAGAGGGGTCTAAGGAAAAACACTACCCATATGCACATGAGGCAAAAGCAAACAATTCAGTTCATTCAATCAATCAAAGAAGGGCATACAATCGATCTAACTATCACAAAAGTGATCGGACTACTATATTTACATGGTGGACTACTACTACTGATGAGGTGGTCTACTAGAAATATTCTTCGGTTGCAGACTCCATTATATCTGCTCCAGCTTCATCAACATAGTCATCATCGCTATCGTCTGGATCTGAATCGGTGTCGTCAATGATGATGTAGTCTTCCGGGCGAATCTCCTTGGGTTCTTCGTCTTCTTCTACTGGTGTAGGGCCTCCCATAAATATTCTGATTTTCTTGATCAGATCGTCATTCTTCTCCACTAATACTTCGATTTCCTCTTCATAATCTTCACGTGTAGCCTTGAGTTCTTCCTCCAGTTCCTTGATTCTTGTCCTTGCCTTCTTCAGATCTATCATGTCGGCGCACATCTGGTTCTCCTGACGTCGAATGTACTGGTTTAACTCCTGGATAAAAGCTGCAACTGATCTATCCTTTCTGGTGCTGATCATCTCCCAGTGCTCATCTCGGCGCCCACAAATTTGGTAGATGGTATCCATGAGATCATTGCGGTAGACTTCTCCAATGCATCCCATGGCGATGTGAGCTGCCATGCTCTTTCCTAGACTCCAAGTTGGTGCATCAAAAGAAAACTCTATGGGCTCAGTGACTGGCATGAATGTCCTTCCTGGAACTTGAACTTGAATCATCCAGCGCTCTTCTTCAGGTAAGGTGGCGTTGTAGGTTCCGGTGAAGCTTGGTACTCCTATGTTCAGGTATCTAGTGACTTCCTTCAAGTGACGTCCAAAGGGTGTATCTTCATCCGGTTGCGTGAACTTGTTCCTTGCATCCGCCATCCTAAAAGAGTAGAAAATATGAGAAGTCAGAAAGAAAAGAGAATGAGTAGTGATCTAGGTCTTTAGCTTGGTGGTCGTGTCCTATAGTCAGCGTGTGCTCTGATACCATCTTGTAGCGACCAGACCTCAAACGGTCCAATCTCTGTGCTCAGGTGTCATCCCTGGATCAGTAATGCTGACACCACACAGTACTTGAAGGATTTATAACAGAGTAGCAACCACACACTTATTACATCGAGTGTCTCAAAAGAGAACTTATTACAATAAATATGGCTTAAGGCCATCTAATAACTATAACAGTGGAAGGCTTGGAAGATAAGTGAGTCCATCAACTCCAACGGCATCACTAAGTATAGAACCATGACCTAAAAACACCTTAATCGTCATCTGAAAAGTCTGCAACATTAATGTTGCAGCCCAAAATGGGTCAGCACATGGAATATGGTGGCAAAATAACACATAGAGAGTAATGGAATGAAATAGGCTATTCTATATGCATATTTGGCTGGTGGAAAGCTCTATGGTTACAGTTTTGCGTAAAGCCAATTTTTCCCTACTGCAAAGGAATACATTTTATTTAACTATCATGGTAGTTGTTAAACATTGAGAATGGTTGACAGCATTCTCAATCCCAATTAAGCATCATCACAAAACCCAGCAAAATTAATTTTTGAGTAACATGTTGAGATTCACATGATAATCCAGGTACTAGATACTCAAGATGTCCATAACCGGGGACACGGCTAATCATGATTAGTTTATACACTCTGCAGAGGTTTGCGCACTTTTCCCCACAAGACTCGATCGCCTCCGTTTGGTTTCTCGCACTACATGGTGTTTGAGAAGACGGATGACCGAGACATAGTCTTTCAGAAGCGCTAGCACCTTACGATCGGGTAGACCGTTACACCTACTTTCCCCTACATCTGCTAGTCTACCACTGTAAGAGTTCGCACAACTTAATCAACTATGCTAGAGCCCATAATAGCTTGTGGCTGCACACAGAAGTTTCTAGCATGAATAATCTTATGATCCCTTTGAGCCTGGGTGGCGGTCCATAAAGAAAATAGGCAATCGCTGGAATACCTAGGTGCCTCCATCCACCCAGATGTGTATTTAAGTTGCCACCTTAAATAAACCATTAATTAACAATCTCACATCTGTCATGGATACACTCACCCAATCCACGTCTACTAGCATAGCATGGCATAATAAGCAAACGTAGAAGTGACTCCCAAAGGTTTGATAATAACAGGTAATAGGTACTACCTCAACTACTCCCAAACCCACAATTTAATTAGATCCTAATCATGCAATGTGTGAGGATTGATCTAATGCAATAAAACTGGGTAGAGGGAAAACATGATCAAAGTGTTACTTGCCTTGCTGATGATCCGGGAAACCTAGCGATTCGAAGTAGCAAGCGGCGCACTCCGGGTACTCTATCGCAAACAAACAAGCATACAATAAGTACTCAACTAATGCAAGGTAAAACTCAAATAAGAGATCTAAGCAGAAAGTTCAACTTATGAACTCCGGTTGGCAAAAAGAATCAAAACGAACGAAGCAACGAAAGACAAACGGCAAAAGAAACAGGCTTCGTTTACTATTCTGGATCTAGGGCAATTTTTACAGTGGCAAAAACTTGTTTGAGTTTGTTAAACGGAAAGAGGGTTTCAAGACGAAACTTCACGCGCTTGAATCGCCTAATTCTGATAACGAGCGAAAAGTTAGACTAAAACGAAAATCGAATCAAGAATCGCGATCAGAAAAATCGCGGATTAATCCGAGAAAAAGAAAAACGACAAACGTTCGTTAAAACGAACGAACGCTCGCTAATTAAATAAACCGGAAAAATCAATCTATTTAGAAAAACCGAAACTAAAAAAACAAACAAAACAGACGAAAAACCGATCAGTTTTTCTAAAAAAACAGACAAAACAGGCGAATGGCGGCGCTGGTCCGGCGGTGCGGGCGACGGGGCGGGCGGCGCGGGTGGCGGCGGCGGCGGCCTAGGGTTTCGGGGCGGGGCGGCTTGGGGCTGGCCTCGGGCCTCGGGGCGCTATAAGAAGGCCCGGCCAGGCGGAGTCTTGGCCGGTTACGGCCCAAGGTCGGTTCGGACTCCTTTTTTTTAAATAATTACGCTCGGAAAAAAACAAAAGGAATACTAAACGGACTCCAAAAGTCCCGAAATAAATTTTCCCTGGCTTCTAAAATCAATCCGCACAGGATGAACATTTATTTTGGGCCTAAGTGCAATTTTGAAAAACACACATTTTTCCTAAATTCAAATAAAATAGCAAATAAAACCAAAAAAAATCTTATTTGATTTTTTTATTAAATCCTCAATATTTCTTTATTTTGGGAAAGTCATTTTATTCCCTCTCTCATATTTTTGTAATAGAAATAATTGAAGATAAAATAAATAAAATCAAATGTCCTGTTTTCAGAATTTGAGAAAACTCAAATATGAAAATAACGAAAACCCCAACTCTCTCCGAGGGTCCTTGAGTTGCGTGAAATTTCTAGGATCAACCAAAATGCAATAAATATGATATGCAATGATGATCTAGTGTATAACATTCCAAATTGAAAATTTGGCATGTTACAATGGCATTGCTGCTTAATAATGTTTTCTGAAGATAGATATTTTAGCTTATTGTTTTTTATAAATACTCATGCAGCTGAAAGACGAAGGTAGAGAAACCCAACAAGATAGGAATTCTAGCCGCGCAAATGCGCGGGTCACCCTGGTAGTTGATTAACATGTAAACAATCTGCCACGAACATTTTATAGCAAAAGTAGAGCAAGATTTAGTCATGCTAGGGCACTCCATAATTGCAAACAGGGGCATGGATAGATAGATGATAACCATATGTCAAAATCATCCTTACTGAAACAACTCAAAACAAGCATGGATCTCACTGTAGCATCATGGATACATGGCATAAAAATAACATCAGGGAAATGACTTAGTAAAATCCTAAGTCCCTGAAATCAGCAATATCACGAAGGCTACTTTGCATGCTTGCGCTAGTCACCACATTGATCTCAAAAATACATGGCAAACACCCCTGTAAAGATGGCATGGCATAGATCAAAATACATGTAGAGCTCATGCCCATATGCAGCACACAACAAATGTGACAAAAATGACAAATCCTCATACTCTGATAAGAATCAGCACCTAACAATTTATAGTACTCTTGCATCCACGATTTGGGCATCCAGATGAACTCAAACAAGCATGTCACAATGGAACAAAATGAAGAGCACATCATCATTAACATCTTCATATATTGCACGCACAAAACGGAGCTACATGCAAGAAGTTATGGCATCACGAACAGGGCATCAGAATACAAAAAATGACTTAGAGGAAAAACGGGGACAACCTATATGGATCTAGGGTTTGGGCGCGACTCCCGAGGATGGCCGGAGCGAGATCGCTGGAGACATCGGGGACGGCGGATGGAGCTGAGGAGGAAGGAGGCGGATCCGGGCGAAGGCGGCGGCCGGATCCGGCGCGGGCGCGAGTGGCGGAGGTCGGCGGCGGAGCGGCGCCCGGGTCCAGCGCGGTGGAGTGGTGGCTGGCGTCGACCTGGGACGGCGGTGGGGCGGCGGCCGGCGACGAGGGCAGGCGGCGGAGGTCGCAGCGGGGCGCGGAGGGACGAGTGGGCGGCTGGGCGACGCGCGGGCCCGCGGGGGCCGGCGACGGACCTCGGCAGGCCGCGGTGGCTGGCGCGCGGTGGACACGTGGCATGACGCCAGTGGCTGCGGGGCGGTGGAGATTTCATCAGGCGGCGGCCGGACGTGTCCGGTGGCGGCAGGGGGCGATTTTTAGGGTTTTGGACCCGGATTTTGCACGGGGAGGACATATTTATAGGTAGGAGTGTCCAAATGGGGTGTAGTTTTCGGCCATGCAATCATGATCCGATGACGGAGGAGATGGGAGAGGTTTGGAAGGGTTATTGGGCCATTTTGGAGGGGTGTTGGGCTGCAACACACACGAGGCCTTTGCGGTTCCCCGGTTAACCGTTGGAGTGTCAAACGGACTCCAAATGGCACGAGATTTGATAGGCGGTCTACCGGTGGTGTACCAAGGCCGCTTGGCAAATCTCGGTCCATTCCGAGAATGTTTAACACCCGCTCACAAAAAGAGACGAAAGGGGGATGCCGGAGGACGTAGGAGTGTCAGATTGCAAAACGGACAACGGGGAAAATGCTCGGATGCATGAGACGAACACGTATGCAAATGCGATGCACATGATGACATGATATGAAATGCATGACATGAACAAAATGCAAAATGAAGACAAAACCCAACCATGACGGGAATCTCATAACTTAGAACCGAAAAATGGCAGGGTCGGAGTTACAAATATGGCAAATTACATCCGGGGTGTTACAGTTTTGCTGATGTGTACAAGGTGAGTGTTAGCAATCATAGAAGACTATATGATGGTTGAGTATGTGGAGCTCTTACTTAAACTTTGTTGAATAAGTTGAATTTCTATTTGAAAGTGCAACTATCCCCGGGTGGTTTTGGTAATTCCTAACAACATATAGCTCATTGAACTAATGCTCCTTCAAGATGATCATTTTAGAAATTTCAATGATTGGCACGGCATGGACTAGGAATGTGGACCCCTCAAAATGCTAAGGACACATATTGGCTCAAGCTCAAGACTTTACTTTTTCAGTTTAGTGATCGAAGATCACATTGAGTCCATAGGAAAAGCCAATACTATTAAAAGGGGATGAGGTGTTGCTTAATGGCTTGCTTGCTCAAAATGCTTAGTGATATGCTCCAAAAGCCCTCAACCATTTTCTCATATCCACATATGTCCCAAACCAAAAGTCAAACTCGGCCCCACCGATTTGATCAATCCGGCGCCACCAAGTTCATTTAACATAGCCATTGCCAGAAACCCTAATCAGTTCGGTCTCACCGAGATGGGATTGCAAACTCTTTGTTTCCCTTTGTAACGTTTCGGTCTAACCGAGATGAGCGATCAGTCCCACTGAGTTCACAATGCAAACTCTCTGTTTCCATTCCATAATGTTTCGGTCTCACCGAAATGAGCGATTCGGTCCCACCGAGTTTGCCTTACCAACTCTATGTTTGCCTATGATAGAAATCGCTCCCGTCGAGTTTATGTGATCGGTCTCACTGAGATTACGTCATGCCTAACCCTAATGAAATCAGTCCCACCGAATTGACATGTCGTTCCCACCAAAAATCCTAACATTCACATTTTGAACTGAATCGGTCCGACCGAGTTTCATGATTCGGTCCCTCCGAGTTTGGTAAATTGTGTGTAAAGTTCGATTTTGTGTGGAGGCTATATATACCCCTCCCCCACTCTTCATTCATGGAGAGAGCCATCAGAACGTGCCTACACTTCCAGCATACATTTTCTGAGAGAGAACCACCTACTAATGTGTTGAGACCAAAATTTTCCATTCCAACCACAAGAATCTTGATCTCTAGCCCTCCCCAAGTTGCTTTCCACTCAAATCATCTTTCCACCAAATCCAAATCTGTGAGAGAGAGTTGAGTGTTGCGGAGACTATCATTTGAAGCACAAGAGCAAGGAGTTCATCATCAACACACCATCTATTACCTTTTGGAGAGTGGTATCTCCTAGATTGGTTAGGTGTCACTTGGGAGCCTCCGTCAAAATTATGGAGTTGAACCAAGGAGTTTGTAAGGGCAAGGAGATCGCCTACTTCGTGAAGATCTACCCAAGTGAGGCAAGTCCCTCATGGGCGATGGACATGGTGGGATAGACAAGGTTGCTTCTTCGTGGACCCTTCATGGATGGAGCCCTTCATGGACTCGCGCAGCCGTTACCCTTCACGGGTTGAAGTCTCCATCAACGTGGATGTACGATAGCACCACCTATCAGAACCACGCCAAAAATCTCTATGTCTACATTGCGTTTGCTCCCTCCAAACTCCTCCCTTTACCTTCATGTGCAATGTTTTTATATCCCGCTGCTATACTCTTAGAATTGCACGTGTAGGTTTATTGCTTGACTTGTGCTAAGTTTCTAAAATCTGCCAAGACTTAAAATTGGGAAAAGGATAGATTTTTATTCGGTCAAGTAGTCTAATCACCCCCCCTCTAGATATACTTTCGATCCTACAAGTGGTATCAGAGCTTTGGTCTCCATTTGCCTTGATTTCCATAGATTTGGTGATCATAGCCTTGGTTTCACAACCTAGGAGAGTATGGCGTCTAGCGAGGGAAATTACCACCATAGAGGTCCTTACTTTGATGGTACTAATTTTGCTAGTTGGAAGCATAAGATGAAAATGCATATTCTTGGACATAACCCCGCCATTTGGGCTATTGTGTGTATTGGATTGCAAGGTGAATTCTTTGATGGGAGAGAACCGAATCGTGATGCTAGCGTGGAAGAATTGAAGATGTTGCAATACAATGCTCAAGATTGCAATATCCTCTTCAACGGATCGCGCCCCTAAGAAAAATCAGTCGTCTTGAGAATGCAAAGGAAATTTGGGATACTTTGATTGATATGCATGAAGGTACCGACTCCGTCAAGGAATCCAAATTGGATATGCTTTAAAGTCAACTTGACAAGTTCAAAATGAAGGATGGTGAAGGTGTCGCTGAAATGTACTCTAGGCTTGCTCTCATCACAAATGAGTATGCCGGCTTAGGAAGTGAAGAGATGACCAGTAGATTCATCATCAAGAAGATCCTATGAGCCTTGGATGGAAAATATGATACCGTGTGCACATTTATCCAAATGATGCTTAATTACAAAGATCTCAAGCCAACGGAAGTGATTGGAAGAATTGTTGATCATGAGATGTCACTCAAGGATAAAGAAGAGCTTCACAACAAGTCTAACAGTGCTTACAAAGCCTCATGTGATGCTCCTACATCATCAAGTGAGAAACAAGCCTTCAATGAAGAATTGAGCTTAATGGCGAAGAATTTCAACAAGTTCTACAAGAGTAGAAGCAAAGAAAGAAGTTCCAAGTCAAGGTCCTACAATGACAAAAGATCTGCGAGTCATGAGCGAAATTGCTATAATTGTGGAAGACCTAGACACTACTCAAATGAGTGTATGCCCCCCTACAAAAGAAGAGAAGATTCACCCAAAAGGAGAAGTAGAAGAGAAGAATCACCTCTGTCGTGGATTTGTCACGGCAGATGTCCTTAGTGTGAGGACTTAGTCGTGAGGCCAATGCATCCATGTGGTAGCTTGAGAGGGGTTGAGTGGGACGAGAGACGCGAGATTTTACCCAGGTTCGGCCCCTCACGATGGAGGTAAAAGCCTACATTTATAAAAATATATTTCTACCATCCATATTACACTTTTATCACCATCTCTTCGCCGAACTAGTGCACCTATACAATTTTCCATTGTATTGGGTGTGTTGGGGACACAACAGATTTCTTGTATTTGGTTGCAGGGTCGTTTGAGAGAGACCATCTTCATCCTACACCTCTCACGGATCGATAAATGAAAGCACAAGTGCTCCCCGGGTAATTTTGGTAATTAATGTCAACATATCTCTTGTTGGACTAATACTTTCATCTAGCATATTTCAGATAAGTCCAACAGTGGATTGGCTTGGACTAGAGGATGTGGGACCCCTTCAAGATGATGAAGACAAATGATTGGCTCTAGATCAAAGCTCAGGACTCTACATTTTTCATTTTAGTGATCCAAGATCACATTGAGTCCATAGGAAAGCCAATACTATTAAGAGGGGATGAGGTGTTGCTTAATGAGGTTCTTGCTCAAAGTGCTTAGTGATATGCTCCATAGCCCTCAACCACTTTCTCACATCCACATTTGTCCCAAACCAAAAGTCAAACTCAGCCCCACCGAAATTTCCTATCCAGCGCCACCGAGTTCTCTTGACACAGTCACTTCCAGAAACCCTAATCAATTCGGTCTCACTGATGGGATCTCGGTCTCACCGAGATGGGCTTGCAAACTCTCTGTTGCCTATTGCATTAATTTCGGTCTCACCGAAACATGACATCGGTCCCATCGAGTTTGCTTGGCCAACTCTCTGTTTAGCTTATTACCAAAATTGGTCCCACCGAATTTGTGTAATCGGTCCAACCGAGATGAGGCTTTACCCTAACCCTAGCACATTGGTCTCACCGAGTTGATCAAGTCGGTCCCACCAAAAACCCTAATAGTCACACTATGAACTAAATCAGTCTGACTGAGTTGTATGATTCGGTCCCACCGAGTTTGGTGATTTGTGTGTAACGGTTAGATTTTTTGTGGAGGCTATATATACCCCTCCACCCACTCTTCATTTGAAGAGAGAGCCATCAGAACATGCCTACACTTCCAACATACATTTTCTGAGAACCACCTACACTCGTGTTGAGGTCAAGATAATCCATGCCAACCACATAAATCTTGATCTCTAGCCTTCCCAGGTTGCTTTCCACTCAAATCATCTTTCTACCAAATCCAATCCTATGAGAGAGAGTTGAGTGTTGGGGAGACTATCATTTGAAGCACAAGAGCAAGGAGTTCATCATCAACACACCATTTGTTACCTCTTGGAGAGTGGTGTCTCCTAGATTGGTTAGGTGTCACTTGGGAGCCTCCGTCAAGATTGTGGTGTTGAACCAAGGAGTTTGTACGGGCAAGGAGATCGCCTACTTCGTGAAGATCTACCCTAGTGAGGCAAGTCCTTCATGGGCGATGGCCATGGTGGGATAGACAAGGTTGCTTCTTCGTGGACCCTTCATGGGTGGAGCCCTCTGTGGACTCGCGCAACCGTTACCCTTCATGGGTTGAAGTCTCCATCAACGTGGATGTACGATATATAGCACCACCTATCGGAACCACGCCAAAAATCTCCGTGTCTTCAATTGCGTTTGCACACTCCAATCCCATCCCTTTACATTCTTGCAACTTGCATGATTTACTTTCCGCTGCTCATATACTCTTGTCATGCTTGCTTGATATGTATTGTGAATGCTCAAACATGTGCCAAAACTCCACTTAAACTTGAAGAAATTGAAAGCTGCAACTTTTCTTGCTAAGAGTCTATTCACCCCCCTCTAGACACCTCTTCTCGATCCTTTCAATTGGTATCAGAGCATTGGTCTCCATTGCTTTGGTTTAAACACCTTTGGAGGAAGATGGGTGAGTCTATGTTGGGGAGTCTTAGACGTAGAGTGCCTATTCTTGATGGAGAGTACTTTCATGAGTGAAAAAATGAGATGCTTGAGAATTTCAATGAATATCATTTGACCAAGTACATTACTACTCCTTGTGCTCGCATTGTTGATCCCTTGCATCCCACACCCGATGAGGATCTTGACATGATTTGCAACCTTAGAACTGTTAATCTTATTACTAGAGGTTTGCCTAGAAATTTGCTTGGTTGCTTGCCTACTCTTGATTGTGCCTACACCATATGGAGATTCCTTGAGGAACGATTCCCAAATTATTCCTTGAAAATCCTAGATGAGATTCTTCATAAGTCTATTGTCTTGAGTAAGATGAGTTCCAATGATCCCAAATTTGGTGACTGTTTATTTGAGCTTACAAATCTTACGAGTGCCAAAGGAGATGTTGTAATCTAGAAATATCATTTCCGAAGTCATTAAAATTCATAGAGATGAACATTGTTACGGTCATACTTCTAATGAATCACCCTCTCTAGGAACTGATCCACCACATGACGATGTTGAACATGGATACTATGATGAGGATGATGATAGTGACTATAATCTTGATGATGCGATGAGACACTTTGGTCTTATGGCTAATCTTCGTGGCTACATGGCTGGAGGAAAGGAATGGGTCCTTGATAGTGGATGTACTGATCATATGACCGGAGACAAAGATATGTTTTATGAGCTTGCTGAAAACAACGGCCCTCGAAAGTATGTCACTTTCGGTGATAACTCAAAGGGTAAGGTAGTTGGCCTTGGTAAGGTGGCTATCTCACAGGATAGCTCCATACAAAATGTTATGCTCGTTGAATCTCTTGGCTACAATTTACTTTTCGTATCTAGACTTGCTGACTTTGGTTTCAATGTCCTATTTACTGAAGTAGATTGCCAAGTGTTTCGTAGAGATAACCATAAAATGGTCTTTACCGGTATACATAGAGGTGATCTTTACATTGTTGATTTCACTAAAAAGTCTCAACCTAAAACTTGCTTAATTGCTAAATCTTCTAAAGGCTGGTTCTGGCATAAAAGTCTAGGTCATGTGGGCATGTGAAATCTTGATAAGCTTATTAAAGGTGATCATATCCTTGGGGTAAAAGATGTTATATTTGACAAGGATAGACATTGTAGTGCTTGTCAAGCAGGAAAACAAGTTGGAGGAAGTCACCCCGTGAAGAACATTATGACCACGAGAAGACCGCTCGAGCTACTTCATATGGATCTTTTTGGTCCCAATGCCTATAAAAGTCTTGGTGGTAACTCATTCAGTCTGGTTATAGTTGATGATTTTTCAAGATTTACGTGGGTGTTCTTTCTTGATGATAAATCGCAGGTCCAAAATATCTTCAAAAACTTTGCTAGGAAGGCCCAAAATCAATTTGAAGTGAAGATCAATAAGGTTCGCAGCGACAACGGAACGGAGTTCAAGAACGCAAATGTGGATACATTTCTTGACGAAGAAGGGATCTCACATGAGTTCTCGGCTACGTACACGCCTCAACAAAATGGAGTTGTTGAGAGGAAGAACCGAACTCTTATTGAGATGGCTAGAACGATGCTTGATGAGTACTAGACTCCAAAACACTTTCGGGCGAAAGTGGTTGAGACAGCTTGTCATGCAAAAAATCACTTGTATCTTCACAAGCTACTCGGCAAGACGGCATACGAGCTCCTCACCGGTAACAAACCCCAAGTTGGATACTTTCGAGTATTCGGCTAAAAGTGCTACATTCTTGATAAGCATCGTCGCTCTAAATTTGCTCCTAAATCTCATGAAGTTTTCCTACTTGGTTATGGCTCGAACTCTCACACTTACCGGGTCTACAACAATTTCACCCGAAAGGTTGAAGAGACGCTAGATGTGAAGTTTGATGAATCTAACAGCTCGCAAGTAGAGCAATTGCCCATTGATGTAGGAGAAAAAGACCCTCGGAAGCAATTCAAGACTTGTCTATCGGCAAGATTCATCCAACGAAGGTGAAGGAGAGCGATACGTCTCCAATGTCTCTATAATTTTTGATTGCTCCATGCTATTATATTATCAACCTTGGATGTTTTATATGCATTTATATGCTATTTTATATGATTTTTGGGACTAACCTATTAACCTAGAGCCCGGTGCCAGTTTCTGTTTTTTCCCTGTTTTAGAGTATCGCAGAAAAGGAAAATCAAACGGAGTCCAATTGACCTGAAACTTCACGAAACTTATTTTTGGACCAGAGGAAGCCCACGGAGTATCGGAGTTGGACCAGGAGAGTCCCGGGCTGCCTAAGAGGGTGGGGGGCGCGCCCCCTGCCTCGTGGACAGCTCGGAGGTCCACCGACGTACTTCTTCCTCCCATATATACCCATATACCCTAAAAACTTCGAGGAGTAGAATAGATCGGGAGTTCCACCGCCAGAAGCCTCCGTAGCCACCGAAAACCAATCTAGACCCATTCCGGCACCCTGCCGGAGGGGGAACCCCTCACCGGTGGGCATCTTCATCATCCCGGTGCTCTCCATGACGAGGAGGGATTAGTTCTCCCTCGGGGCTGAGGGTATGTACCAGTAGCTATGTGTTTGATCTCTCTCTCTCTCTCGTGTTCTTGAGGTGATACGATCTTGATGTATCGCGAGCTTTGCTATTATATTTGGATCCTATGATGTTTCTCCCCCTCTACTCTCTTGTAATGGATTGAGTTTTCCCTTTGAAGTTATCTTATCGCATTGAGTCTTTAAGGATTTGAGAACACTTGATGTATGTCTTGCGTGGGATACCTGTGGTGACAATGGGGTATTCTATGATCCACTTGATGTATGTTTTGGTGATCAACTTGCAGGTTCCGTGACCTTGGGAATCTATGCATAGGGGTTGGCACACGTTTTCGTCTTGACTCTCCGGTAGAAACTTTGGGGCACTCTTTGAGGTTCTATGTGTTGGTTGAATAGATGAATCTGAGATTGTGTGATGCATATCGTATAATCATACCCATAGATACTTGAGGTGACATTGGAGTATCTAGGTGTCCATTAGGGTTTTGGTTGATTTGTGTCTTAAGGTGTTATTCTAGTACGAACTCTAGGGCTGTTTGTGACACTTATAGGAATAGCCCAACGGATTGATCAGAAAGGATAACTTTGAGGTGGTTTCGTACCCTACCATAATCTCTTCGTTTGTTCTCCGCTATTAGTGACTTTGAAGTGACTCTTTGCTGCATGTTGAGGGATAGTTATGTGATCCAATTATGTTATTATTGTTGAGAGAACTTGCACTGGTGAAAGTATGAACCCTAGGCCTTGTTTCCTAGCATTGTAATACCATTTACGCTCACTTTTATCATTAGTTACCTTGCTGTTTTTATATTTTCAGATTACAAAAACCATTATCTACTATCCATATTGCACTTGTATCACCATCTCTTTGCCGAACTAGTGCACCAATACAATTTACCATTGTATTGGGTGTGTTGGGGACACAAGAGACTCTTTGTTATTTGGTTGCAGGGTTGTTTGAGAGAGACCATCTTCATCCTACGCCTCCCATGGATTGATAAACCTTCGGTCATCCACTTGAGGGAAATTTGCTACTGTCCTACAAACCTCTGCACTTGGAGGCCCAACAACGTCTACAAGAAGAAGGTTGTGTAGTAGACATCAAGCTCTTTTCTGGCGCCGTTGCCGGGGAGGTTAGCACTTGAAGGTATATCTTTAAATCTTGCAATCGAGTCTTTTAGTTTCTTGTTTTATCACTAGTTTAGTTTATAAAAGAAAATTACAAAAAAATTGAATTAAGTTTGCCTCATACGCTTCATCTTTTTAATATCTTTCGTGAGTATGATGGAAAGGAAAATTGTGCCAAAGTGTTAGAAGAAGAATGCATTAAAATGTTTGGCACTAAATCTTTGAATGATTAACATGATTGCAATGTTGTTAGTATGAACTCCTTGAATATCCATAGTACTAATGATGATTGCACTAGTTATGATGAAAATGTCTCCTATAAACATGTCAATTTTTGTGGAGTGCATTGGGTTTGAAAGTACACACCAAATAGGGAAGATAGATATTGCAAGAGGCATAAGCATTTAGAAACTAAATTTTTGCAAGAAAGGCTAGATGTTTGTGCTGAAAGATTCAATATTTATCGCCATCCTTGTGAACTTTGCAATGAAGATGGTCATTTAAAGCTCCAATGCTATTTGTTTCATGATCAAGTCGTGTCCAAAAATTGTGATAACTCGATTACCCTTGAGCACCATAAAGAGCTTAGTCTTCTTTTGGGTTATGAAGAAATGAAACGTATAACTGAGGGTATTCCAAATTTAATCTCGATAAATTTCTTGATTTTGATCTAGAGGAAATTTATATGTATTGTGCGGTGAATTGCATTGAAACCCCTTATATTCCCAATTACATAAAGAAAACAAAACAAATAGAAGATGAAGAGAATACTAATGAAAGGGAAGAGACTTCCCAATATCCTCCTATTATTTCTTATGATGAATCAGGTAACGAGGAGGAGCCTTCTATTCAACCAATCTCATTAATAAGGAGCTCCAAAAATAGGATTGAACCCACACATGATGTGGTGAAGAAGAAGAAATGAAAAAGGAAGAGAGGTAAAAATATATCTCTCCCAAATAATGCTGCTCCTATTACTGTTGTGCCTCATGAAAATATAATTGTGGAAGATGATGCACTTGATGATGATCTCGTTATGCCTATTGCTTGTTGTGATGATTATGATTGGGAAGATAATGATGCTTATTATGATCTTGAAAATCTTTTTGGCACTTGCTTGGAAGAATATGATAATTGCTATACTATTGGTGCACTACAAAAAAAAGACACATCCGTGACATTTTGGGCCGAACGAAAAAAATTTCTGTCATACATATGACACTTCTATGATGATAATTGTGACAAAACCCGGTATCATCATAGATGTGGTGGGGTCCTACTTCTATGACAAAAAATCATGACAAAAAATGGGATTTTCGTCCTGGGCGGGCCGGAGACGCAGCTGCATGACATTCTTTGGGTCATCCATGACGTAAAAAACTATGGTAGAAGCGAGGGCGAGGAAAATTTCGGGGAGTTCCCGGTTACGGTGGGAGGTCGGGGGCCGAGCGATGCACGTTTCTCTCGTACACGTACACGCGTGTGTGCGAGGCGTTGGCTCTAACTCAACCCGAGCGAGGCGTTGGGCTCTAACTGAACCCAAGCGATTGCACTGTAGGTACGCGTTACTGAACCCGAGCGATCGATTGATGGCTGTTAACTGAACCCGAGCGAGCGATTCCTTCGCTACTGCTGCTAACTGAAGCCGATCGATGCTGCCTCTAGGATGAACAGTGAGCGTTGTGGGGGGGGGTTGGATGAACAGTGAGCGGTGGAGTTGCCTCTGGATGAACAGGACCCCGTGGTGTCGTGGAGGGCTGGATGAACAGTAGACGGTGGAGGGGTGCCCGTGGAGGGGTGGTTGAATAGGACCCCGTGGTGTGGAGGGTTGGATGAACAGTAGACGGTGGAGGGGTGCCCGTGGAGGGGTGGTTGAACAGTAGCCGGTGGAGTAGCGCGCGGTGGAGGCTGGATGAACATGAGCCCGTGGAGGCTGGAGGATGTCGACGGTAGCCCATGGAGGCTGGAGGAGGTCGACGGTGGAGATGAACAGTATCCCGTGGAGTCCCGTTTTGCGGTACACCACACCCCTCCCGATCAACAGGACCCCCGTTTCGACCGTAGGAGGTCTGTTGGTGTCAAAACCGGCGGATCTCGGGTAGGGGGTCCCGAACTGTGCGTCTAAGGCGGATGGTAACAGGAGGCAGGGGACACGATGTTTTACCCAGGTTCGGGCCCTCTTGATGGAGGTAAAACCCTACGTCCTGCTTGATTATTCTTGATAATATGTGTAGTACAAGAGTTGATCTACCACGAGATCGGAGAGGCTAAACCCTAGAAGCTAGCCTATGGTATGATTGTATGTTGTCCTACGGACTAAAACCCTCCGGTTTATATAGACACCGGAGGGGGCTAGGGTTACACAAGGTCGGTTACAAAGGAGGAGATATACATATCCGTATTGCCTAGTTTGCCTTCCACGCCAAGTAGAGTCCCATCCGGACACGGGACGAAGTCTTCAATCTTGTATCTTCATAGTCCAACAGTCCGGCCAAAGGATATAATCCGGCTGTCCGGAGACCCCCTAATCCAGGACTCCCTCAGTAGCCCCTGAACCAGGCTTCAATGACGACGAGTCCGGTGCGCAGTGTTGTCTTCGGCATTGCAAGGCGGGTTCCTCCTCCGATTACACCGTAGAAGAGTTTGAATACAAGGATAGTGTCCGACCCTGCAAAATAGGTTCCACATACCATCGTAGAGAGAATAATATTACCACAAATCTAATCTGCTGACACGTTTTGGCAGCATGACATCACGCCACGGCCCAATAATTATTTGAACCGTTTTTCTTTAACCAGCCCCGCACATAATGTGAAGTGGTTTCTTGACACGTCTTATCGAAGTAGAGATCATGCTCCCCTTATTACGGGATTCTCATCAATACGGACGTGGGTAACCCAACCGCGCCATCAATTACGGCGCTTGGGGGATAAGCGAGTTTTACCAGGCTAGTGGGGGCGCATAGTTTAGTCCGCCCTTATAAAGGGATAAGATCTCACCTTTTTCTACCCACGCCTTCTTCCTCCTTGCTCATCCATTCTCGCGCACTCGAGCTCCAGCGCCCAAGTCCGCATCCACCTCCTCAACTCTCTCCAAAACATGTCCAGAGCGGGAGGTAAGTGGATGGCCTCCTCCGTCACGGAGGGGCACATCAAAAAGTTGCGTGGAGCCGGATACTTAGCCGCGGACATCGCGCACCGGCTGCCAGTCGCGGGGCAGGTCATCCCTACCCCAGAACCACACGAGAGGGTGGTCTTCCTCCCCCACTTCATCCGCGGACTGGGGTTTCCCCTCCATCCATTTGTCTGGGCCTCATGTTCTATTATGGGCTGGACTTCCACGATCTGGCCACGAACTTCATCCTCAACATCTCGGCGTTCATCGTTGTGTGCGAGGCTTTCCTCCGCATCCAGCCCCACTTCGGCCTATGGCTGAAGACCTTCAATATCAGGCCGAAGGTTGTAGGCAGCCAGCAAGCGGAATGCGGCGGAGCCATGGTGGGAAAAATGCCCAGCGTTGCATGGCTCGAGGGCTCCTTCGTGGAGACCGTAAAGGGGTGGCAATCGGGGTGGTTCTACATCATCGAGCCGCCCGACACCAACTGGGTGGCGGCCCCCAAGTTTCGATCCGGAATCCCCACGCGGCTCACTTCCTAGAAGGAGAAGGGCCTGTCCTGGGGTTCATCGGTGGAGCTGGACGGACTCCAGAAATGTATCCGGAACATGACAAGCAAGAAACTTAAGCTTGTCAACATAGTCCAAGTTATGCTCTTCCGCCGGATCCTCCCGTGTCAGCAATGGGATTTCAACTTATGGGAGTTCGACCCGGCCCGGCACCAGACTCTAAGCGAGCTCTTCGACATGACGCACAAAGACGTCTGGAGGGTGCTATTCAAGGGCACCGAGGTCCCTCCCTCTCTCACCGAGGACCGCGGGCTAAGCGCGAAGCGCCCTGCGAATGCTGTAAGTTCTGCACATTTGGTAGGATATTTGTTTCCCATAGCATAACCATGTGCATGGTCTGAGCTATTATGCCTTTAACAGGACTGGGTGGAGGCATCGGAGCAGATCGACTGTCCGGCCCCCCTACCCGAAGACACTGCGGACGCTCTCCTGACGGAGATGCTGACCCCGGCTCCTTATAAGGTGCCGGAGAAGACCAAGAAGAAGGCCAAGGGAACCCGAAAGAGTTCCCGGTGCCAGGTGATATCGGACTCATCGTCCGATAACTCCGCGACGCCCTCCTCCCATGAAGACAAGGAGGAAGATGAAGATGCTCCCCCTCTAGTCGGGGAGACAAGAAAAGGAAGGCCGCCCCAACCGGGGAGGCCAAAGGATCCAAGAAAGGAAGGACTCTCCTTCCGGACTGCTCCACCACCGCCGCCGAAGGCGAAGACGAGTAGCTTCTCAGGGCCAAGCCCCTGGCAAAGTCGTAAGTATTCGGATACCAGAGTAACTCATAGCATACCTTTGTCGCACTGCTTCTCCTGACGATGAATATGATTATGCAGACCGCCCCAAGCCCGTATCGATGTATCCTCGTCGGACGGCTCCTTGGATTCGTCGGATATGGATAGCGATCCACTTCTGACCGCCTCCTCCCCTTGCCCTACGGACAATGCCGAGGTATTGTCTCAAGGGGCACCGATCCGGGGGGAGACAATCCCGGAGGCGCCTCAAGGCGACCTTCCGGATTCCAGGAGCAAGGGGAGCAAGGCTCCCGGGGGCTCCAAGTTCGGCTCTCAGCCAAACACCGCGCCGGAACCTCCAACGGTTCCGGACTCGAGCAGGCGGCTCCCTTCCAAAGGGGGTAAGACGCCTGTGCTGGTGACCTCTGTCCATCCAGAGGCACCGGACAACCTGCTGGGAGCGCTTCGCGGCGCTTCCATCGACGAAGAGCATCGCACTATTATGATTGCGGTGATCAAGAAGGTTCAATCCGCCAAGAGCGGACTGACTGAAGTCTGTGCTAGCCTTTTAACAGGTTTTGAGGTAAGTATTTAAAATATAGGAAAAATATTACTGCATAGACAGTAGCCCCTGATGCTCTGTTTGGTGTTCACAAAGAAAAGCCGAATAGAGGATCAAATAATATCTGTAGGAGTCTAATATAAGTATGTCTATATGGGTATGCAGGCTTCGCTGCTGACCTTTGCCGCACTGACTGCGGAGGTCGCCGCACTGAAGCAGGACCTCAAGGGGTCCGAGAAAGAGCTTGGCCTTGCCAAGAGGCAGCTCGAGGAGAGTAAAGGTAAGTAATACCTTGTCTATAGATATATATGTAAAAAAAGATGCGATTGCAAAATGACAGGATCGTCATGAATTTGCCAGGGGCCACGACCGAAGTGGCGACCCTGAAGCAAGCGATGTCCAAGGCAGAAAACAAAGCGGCCCAGGAGCGCGCCGAGCGAGAAAAGCAAGCGGCACGGGTGGGCGAGGTGCAGCAAGAGCTCCAGGCTCTCATGATGAAGCACGAGGCTTTTGAGCTTGACTCGAAGACGCGAGAGTCTGAGCTTGCCGCGGCCCTTGAGAGCGCAAAGAATGCCAAGGCTGAAGCCCACAAGGCCCTCCGGGATATTGAGGCGATGAGGAAGATAGCGGCGGGTAAGGCATTCAATATGCAAAGCAAGCATGTGAAAGTAAATTACTTGTTACTTACCTGAGTCCGGAGCTCTCCAGGAGCATTCGCAAATTTGCCCCGCAGCGTGTCGGATGCCGCAAGGTTTTACCAGGCCGAGGAGGGAAGCTCAATGGAGAAGCTGTTCTGGTCTCAGTATACTGGGACCGAACACCCAATGCCTGTGAGCGACTAGCTAAAGCAACTGGTCGAGCTGCACAAGGCGGCTGAACAGGCCATGAGGGGCCTTATAGTCCGGATGTGGCCTGGCGACGCCCTTCCGAACAACTACTTCGGCCTGGTGAGGCGGCTTGTGGATGCCTGCCCACGGCTGGAAGTCATCAAGCGGTCCATCTGCATCGAAGGTGCATGCCGGGCTTTTGCCCGTGCAAAGGTGCACTGGGCCAAGATGGACGCCGAGAAGCTGGTGAAGGAGGGGCCGCCGCAGTGCAAGGAGCATCGCCACCCCGAGATGTACTATGAGGGTGTCCTGAAGGGTGCCCGTCTTGTAGCGGACGAGTGTGCGAAAGATGTAATATTTGAATGAACTTGCTCGTGTGATCCTGTATTATAAAAAGAAAGAATAGAGAATGCAGTAATAGTCTAGTGCTATGCATTGTTTATTCAAAAAGGTGCGCTAAAGCACAATGATACAAGTAGTGCGATAAGCATAAAGTAGGACTATTTGACATGTCCCTCCAAGGGCAAGCTGAGGAATGGTATTAAAGCAAGTATTTCACTCGTTATTGTAATCCACCTGGGAGTTCCATGGTGCGACGTGGCTTTCTGCCTCCTTGGTTGCTGCATCATGTGTTCGGCCATCATACTGCCGGACAGGGTTTCCAGAGATTGAAGTCCTGAAAGAGAGAAAAATAACAAAGCGGGAAGCCCCTAGTGCGGTTATGTAACGCCCTTGATGCGGCTATATCTCCCACGTGTCGAAGCACGACTTAGAGGCATAACCGCATTGAAAGCAATGTCGCAAGTGAGGTAATCTTCACACAACCCATGTAATACATAAGGGGAAGAGATACATAGTTGGCTTACAATCGCCACTTCACACAACACATGAATAAAGCATTACATTCATCCAAATACACTCAAGGTCCGACTACAGAACCAAAATAAAAGAAGACTACCCCAAATGCTACACAGATCCCCGATCGTCCCAACTGGGCTCCACTACTGATCTACTGGAAACGGAACAACATAACGAACACGATCTTCAACGAGCTCCTCCTTGAGCTTGGTTGCGTCATCTGTACGGAATCATCGAGCACCTGCAAACTGGTTTTGTAAGTATTTGTGATTCACGGGGACTCAGCAATCTCACACCCTCGCGATCAAGACTATTTAAGCTTATAGGAAAGGTAAAAGTATGAGGTGGAGCTGCAGCAAGCGACTAGCATATTTGGTGGCTAACATACGCAAATGAGAGCGAGAAGAGAAGGCAAAGCACGGTCGATGAACTATGATCAAGAAGTGATCCTAGAACAACCTACGTCAAACATAACTCCAACACCGCGTTCACTTCCTGGACTCCGCCGAGAAGAGACCATCACGGTTACACACGCAGTTGATGCATTTTAATTAAGATCAACTTCAGGTTTTCTACAACCGGACATTAACAAATTCCCATCTGCCCATAACCGCGGGAATGGCTTTCGAAAGTTCAAATCCCTGCAGGGGTGTCCCAACTTAGCCCATCACAAGCTCTCACGGTCAACGAAGGATATTCCTTCTCCCAAGACAACCCGATCAGACTCGGATCCCGGTTATAAGACATTTCGACAATGGTAAAACAAGACCAACAAAGCCACCCAGATGTGCCGACAAATCCCGATAGGAGCTGCACATATCTCGTTCTCAGGGCACACCGGGTGAGCCAGACGTCGGGTGGGCCAACCCAGAGTTGCCCCTGGTATCTCCGGACATCGCTCAGTTTGGACCAACACTTAGACAAGCACTGGCCCGGGGGGTTAAAATAAAGATGACCCTTGGGCTGGCCTAACCCAAGGGAAAAAGAGGCTAGGTGGCGAATGGTAAAACCAATGTTGGGCCTTGCTGGAGGAGTTTTATTCAAGGCGAACTGTCAAGGGGTTCCCATTATAACCCAACTCTGTAAGGAACGCAAAATCCGGGAACATAACACCGATATGACGGAAACTAGGGCGGCAAGAGTGGAACAAAACACCAGGCATAAGGACGAGCCGTCCACCCTTTACCAAGTATATAGATGCATTAATTAAATAAGAGATATTGTGATATCCCAACAAAATAACCATGTTCCAAACATGGAACAAGCTCCCATCTTCACCTGCAACTAACAACGCTATAAGAGGGGCTGAGCAAAGCGGTAACATAGCCAAACAACGGTTTGCTAGGACAAGGTGGGTTAGAGGCTTGGCTTAACAACATGGGAGGCATGATAAGAAAGTGGTAGGTATCGTGGCATAGGCATAGAAAAAGAGCGAGCAACTAGCAAGCAAAGATAGAAGTGATTTCGAGGGTATGGTCATCTTGCCTGAGATCCCGCAAGGAAGAAGAACGAGTCCATGAAGAAGACAAATGTATGTAGTCGAACGGGTCGTCAAAAACGCGACGTTATCGGAACCAACCCGAAGAAGCAACACCGGAAAGAAGCACACAACATAGTAAACAACCAACACATGAACATGGCATGATATGCGGGATGCGGTATGTGATGCGTATGCATGATTTGGAAAGGAATGATTGAACCTGGCCTCAACATTTAAATCCAAGAGTGCCACTGGAAAGGTGAGTTGATTTCGGTCGAAATCGATATAAAGATCACCGGAATCGGATGCACGGATTGGAAATGGCAAGCAAAACAAATATGGCACCGGTCTGCGATAAACAGCAAGTGGCCGTCTAAATGCATCAAGATATATATTCTACAGCACCCAAACATAACAACAAAATACATGGCAGGGATCCACTCATGATGATTGACAAAAGATGAACACTGAGCTACGGCTAATTCACTCATTAACAGGTTCAAACAAGCATGGCAAAAGTGCAAAAGATAACAGGTTTCAGACTTAGTGAAATTAACAGCATATCAGGAATTTATCATCAGGAAGCAATGTTTAGAGCATGAGAACTACATGCTACAGGAACATATCATGGCAAAGCAAGGCATGGTATGAAGCTACTCAAAGCGTATAACAAAAGTCCCTTAGTGACCAAGAGCCAAAAGGGATCATAAAATACAATTGCAAGCATGTGAACATAGCAAAAACATAAACAGATTCAGACTTAGTGAAAAACTGGAGCATGGCAAAACAGTTAGCAAGTAGGCATGTTTACGAGCTCGATGCACTCACTACAAGGCATGGCATGACAATCTAAGCATACACCCAGCAAATAGACATGGCATAGAAGCTAGACATGGTAAGAACAACAACATAGCATGCACGGATCAACAACAACAAGCTCGGCAAAATCGCTAAACATGTTAACAATCTGCCAGGAACATTTTATAGCAAAAGTAGAGCTCGATTGACTCAAGCTAGGTGCTCCATAATTGCAAACAAAGACATGGATGGATAGAGCACAATATTATCTAAAAAACATCCTTACTGATCATGCTCAAAAGAGGCACGGATCACTAGGAAACAACATGAACATATAGCATAAAAATAATGATAGGGCAAGGACTTAGTGAAATTCTAAGTCCCCGAAATCAGCATCATTGATTAAGCTACTTTGCATGCTTGTGCTAGTCACCACAAAGATCACAAAAATACATGGAATACACCCCTGTAAGGATGGCATGGCATACATCAAAACACATGTAGAGCTCATGATCATAGCATGCACACATTAATCATGGCAAAAATGACAAAAGGCCATTTGCTGAAACAGATCTGAAACTATCATCACATAGCCCTCTTCCAACAGCATTTCGGGCATCAAGATGAGCTCAAATGGAAATGATGCAATGAGATGAAATGATGTACTCATCGAGACGAACATTTTGATATGTTACACGCATGAATTGGAGCTACGATGAGGAAGTTATGATGCGTCAAAGATTGCATAAAATATTTGTAGTTAGGTCAAAAAGTCAACCGTGCACAATTCCAGATCAGGATCCAGATCGCACGCTTCCCGAGGATGACCTTGAGCTCGCCGGAAATGGTGTCACGGTGGCCGGAGCAAGGGGGACTTGACGCCGGTGAGGAAGGTCGTCGAGGAGGCGGCTCCGGTGACCAGAGGTGAGGGCCGGCGAGGACGGGGCGGAGCAAGGCGGGGCCGATGAGGTGGGCGACGCGCCGGCGAGGTGGTGGCACGGTGGTGCACGGCGGACGAAGTCCGGCGACGGGGCGGCGGAGTCGCGGGCGCTGACGAGCGGGGCCGACCATGCACGGGGCGCCGAGCGCCTCGGGCAGCGACGGGATCCGGATCCCGCGGGCCGGATCTGGGCCCTCAGGGCCTGGCACGGTGGAGGAAGGGGCGGTGCCAAGTGGCACCGCGGGAGTGGTGGAGGGCGCCGGCGGTGCTGAGGTGTCGCCTCGCCATTGGCCGGGTGACGTGGCGGCAGGGTGGACACGTCTGGCGGCGGGACGGACATGTCGGGCGGTGTGGGGGGAATTTTTAGGGTTTCATCTACGCGGATTTTCGGGGAGAGCCACATATATATAGGTAGAGGGAGCTAGGAGAGTCCAAATGACGTGCGGTTTGCGGCCACGCGATCGTGATCAAATGGCCTAGATGATGGAGAGGTCTTAGGTGGGTTTTGAGCCACTTTGGAGGGGTGTTGGGCTGCAACACACACGAGGCATTTTCGGTCCCTCGGTTAACCGTTGGAGTATTAAACGAAGTCCACATGGCACGAAACTTGACATGCGGTCTACCGGTAGTAAACCAAGGCCGCATGGCAAGTCTTGATCCAATCCAGAAATGTTTGACACTCGCACACGAAAATAGGTAGAAAGGGACACCGGGTGACATAGGAGTGCCGGATTGCAAAACGGGCAACGGGGAAAATGCTCGGATGCATGAGACGAACATGTATGCAAATTAAATGCACATGATGACATGATATGAAATGCATGACACGCAAGAAAATGACAAGGCAACAACAGCGAATAACTGGAGGACACCTGGCACATCGGTCTCGGGGCGTCACAGGTTAAGCCGCGTCTTGGGGCGTGCCGTAGTCGTGCCCCCCTCCCCACCTATGCCCATGGTATTTTCAATGCGTAGTTATGTACGTGTGGCACAGATTTCGCTGTTTGGCTGGTACTGGGGTGGGGGCCGTATTGCTATGCGAGCTCGGAACGTGCCAGGCGGTCTTGTTGCCGATTACTCCGGGCGCGCTTGAAGGTGTCCGGGTTTTGACTCGCCGAACTGGTGGAGTGCCTTAAGAGGCTGCTTTGTGCTTCTGCTGCGAGGGCCGTAGTGTGCTCCTCCGTACAGAGAGAGCGCTATGTGTTTCCATTAACTATGATGACCCCCCGCGGTCCTGGCATCTTGTGCTTAAGGTATGCATAATGCGGTACCGCTTTGAATCTCACAAATGCGGTTCGCCCGAGCAGTGCATGATAGCCACTTCAGAATGAGACTATATCGAAGATTAACTCCTCGCTTCGGAAGTTATCCGAGGATCCGAAGACCACTTCTAGTGAGACTAAGCCTGTGCAATGGGCCTCTACACCTGGTATGACACCTTTGAAGGTCGTTTTTATGGGTTTGATCCTTGAGGGGTCTATACCCATTTTGCGCACCGTGTCCTGATAAAGCAGGTTCAGGCTGCTGCCGCCATCCATAAGGACTTGAGTGAGGTGAAAGCCGTCAATGATTGGGTCTAGGACCAGTGCGGCGAATCCTCCATGACGGATACTAGTGGGGCGATCCCTGTGATCGAAGGTGGTCGGACAAGAGGACCATGGTTTGAAATTTGGGGCGACTGGCTCCAACGCATATACGTCCCTTAGTGCACGCTTCCGCTCCCTCTTGGGGATGTGGTTTGCGTATATCATGTTCACCGTCTGCACTTGTGGGGGGAACCTCTTCTGTACTCCGGTGTTCGGTTGCCGGGGCTCCTCCTCGTCATCGCTATGTGACCCCTTATCTTTGTTTTCGGCATTTAACTTGCCAGCCTGCTTGAACACCCAACAATCCCTGTTGGTGTGATTGGCTGGCTTGTCGGGGGTGCCGTGTATTTGACACGAGCGGTCGAGTATACGGTCCAGACTGGACGGGCCCCGAGTGCTTATTTTGAATGGCTTTTTCTGCTCACCGGGTTTAGAGCCTTTGAATCCGGCATTGACTGCCGTGTCCTCGGCATTGTCGCTGTTAATGTGGCGCTTGTGTTTGTTGCAACGTGACCTGCCATTGTCATCCTTGGTATCCGAAGTACCATGGTTCTTTGATATGTTATTGTTGCGAGCCAGCCAGCTGTCTTCTCCCGCGCAAAAGCGGGTCATGAGTGTCGTGAGGGCTGCCATAGATTTCGGCTTTTCCTAGCCAAGGTGCCGGGCGAGCCACTCGTCACGGATGTTGTGCTTAAAAGCTGCTAGGGCCTTTGCATCTGGACAGTCAACGATTTGATTCTTCTTTGTTAGGAACCGTGTCCAGAATTTCCTGGCCAATTCCTCTGGCTGCTGAATTATGTGGCTCAAGTCATCGGCATCGAGCAGTCGCACATAAGTGCCATGGAAGTTGTCGAGGAATGCGGCTTCCAGATCTTCCCAACTGCCAATGGACTCTGCTGGCAAGCTGTTGAGCCAATGCCGAGCTGGTCCTTTGAGCTTGAGTGGGAGGTATTTGATGGCGTGTAGATCATCACCACAGGCCATGTGGATGTGCAGGAGGAAATCCTCGATCCATACCGCAGGATCTGTTATGCCGTCATATGATTCGATATTTACGGGTTTGAAACCCTCTGGGATTTGGTGATCCATTACTTCGTCTGTGAAGCATAGGGGGTGTGCGGCGCCCCTGTACTGGGCTATATCGCGACGCAGCTCAAATGAATCTTGCGCGCTGTGTTCGGCCCGGCCGGATTTACTTTTACTGTATCCGGCGTGACGGTTATCGTCTCGCATAGTGGCTCGCCCTCGTGATCCGTAGATCGATCTTGTATGTTTTTCTTTGTCCTCCAATACGTCTCGCAGGTCTAGCATGTTTCCTCGTGCCTTGTCATTTTTATTTGAGTGGCGTCGGAGTGCGAGCTGAGCTTTTGGCTGAAATGCCTCTCTATCGTGGCCACGAGGTGGCCGGTCAGCCGCATCATATGCTGGAGATGTAGGTTTGAGTGTTTCCTCCTCCAGTCGGGGTAGCAGCCTATGCTTTGGGTAACTCTTGGAGGGGCGTTCGAGTTTATATTCCTCGGCCGCAAGGACTTCGGTCCATCTATCAGCTAGCAAATCTTGATCAGCTTGAAGCTGTTGTCGCTTTTTCTTAAGGCTATTTGCCGTGGCTATAAGCCGGCGCTTGAAGCGCTCTTGTTCGATGGGATCCTCGGGCACGACGAACTTGTCATCGTCGAGGCTTGCCTCGTCTTCGGAGGGAGGCATGTAATTATCATCCTCCGCCTCTCCATCTGCCACTCTCTCGGGAGGGTTGGCTTCTCCATCCTCCTGCCCTAAATCTTGCTGGAGGGGATTGTTGTCGTCTTCGGCACTGTCCGGAGTGGTATTATCTCCTGTGCCGGTGTCACCGCTTTTTCTTTGGCGAGACTTAGAGCGGCGCCGCTGACGTCGACGCTTGGGTTGCTTCTTGGAGGGGTCATCCTCTACTGTCTCATCGCCATTGCCTTCTTTGGGTGTGTCCACCATGTATATATCATATGATGAGGTGGTTGTCCAGTGCCCCGTGGGCAGTGGTTCCTCTTCGTCTCCTGCATCGTCGTCCATACCGTCGATGTCTTCGGAGTTGAAGTCGAGCATGTCGGTTAAGTCGTCGACAGTGGCTACTAAGTGGGTGGTGGGTGGGTGGCGAATTTCTTTGTCATCCGCATCCCAATCCTGCCGGACATAGTTCGGCCAGGATTCTCCTGACAAGGAGAGAGACCTTAGTGAGTTCAGTATGTCGCCGAAGGGAGAGTGCTGAAAAATATCCGCGGAGGTAAACTCCATGATCGGCGCCCAATTGGATTCGATAGGCACGGGCACAGGCGGTTCCGAGTCCGTGGCCGGGGAGGAATCCGGTAATTTGGCGTCACGGCTCTTGTGAAGGGTAAGGTCGATACTTGGCTCGATCGCCGATGAGAGTGCGGCCTCCATGGCGGGGTCTATCCACCCGCCCATGGAAGGCGCAGCTGGCTCCGAATTGAGGGTCGGAGCGGTTGCCGGCGCGATCTCCTGGACACTGTCAGATGGCAGAGCTAAATCACGCTCATCGTGGCTGTGTGGCGCACTAGGCAGGGGCTCGAATCCGTCGAAGATCAAGTCTCCGCGGATATCGGCCGTATAGTTTAAGCTTCCAAACCTGACCTGATGGCCAGGGGCGTAACTCTCGATCTGCTCCAGATGGCCAAGCGAGTTGGCCCGCAGTGCGAAGCCGCCGAATACAAAGATCTGTCCGGGGAGAAAAGTCTCACCCTGGACAGCATCGCCATCGATGATCAAAGGAGCCATCAAGCCTAACGGCGACGACACGGAGGAACTCTCAATGAAAGCACCAATGTCGGTGTCAAAACCGGCGGATCTCGGGTAGGGGGTCCCGAACTATGCGTCTAAGGCGGATGGTAACAGGAGGCAGGGGACACGATGTTTTACCCAGGTTCGGGCCCTCTTGATGGAGGTAAAACCCTACGTCCTACTTGATTATTCTTGATAATATGTGTAGTACAAGAGTTGATCTACCACAAGATCGGAGAGGCTAAACCCTAGAAGCTAGCCTATGGTATGATTGTATGTTGTCCTACGGACTAAAACCCTCCGGTTTATATAGACATCGGAGGGGGCTAGGGTTACACAAGGTCGGTTACAAAGGAGGAGATATACATATCCGTATTGCCTAGCTTGCCTTCCACGCCAAGTAGAGTCCCATCCGGACACGGGACGAAGTCTTCAATCTTGTATCTTCATAGTCCAACAGTCCGGCCAAAGGATATAATCCGGCTGTCCGGAGACCCCCTAATCCAGGACTCCCTCAAGGTCCGTTTCGTCCGTTTTGCGGTACGCCACACCCCTCCCGATCAACAGGACCCCCGTTTCGACCGTAGGAGGTCCGTTTCCTCCGTTTTGCGGTATGCCACACCCCTCCCGATCAACAGGACCCCGTTCCGAACGTAGGAGGTCTGTTTCCTCTGTTGTGCAGTACGCCAGGCCTCGTTTCCATCGCCTGTTCCGTCCAAGCCCTCCCAATGAACACGACCACACATTCCGTTCCGACCCAGCAGGTTGGCTCCCACGTGTTCCGTTGCCTCCCGATGAACACGACGCATTCCGTTGCCTCCCCATGAACACGACACATGAAGGAAATATGCCCTAGAGGCAATAATAATGTTATTATTTTATTTCCTTATATCATGATAAATGTTTATTATTCATGCTAGAATTGTATTATCCGGAAACATAATACTTGTGTGAATACATAGACAAACCAAATGTCACTAGTATGCCTCTACTTGACTAGCTCGTTAATCAAAGATGGTTATGTTTCCTAACCATAGACATGTGTTGTCATTTGATTAACGGGATCACATTATTAGGAGAATGATGTGATTCACATGACCCATTCCATTAGCTTAGCACCCGATCGTTTAGTATGTTGCTATTGCTTTCTTCATGACTTATACATGTTCCTATGACTATGAGATTATGCAACTCCCATTTGCCGGAGGAACACTCTGTGTGCTACCAAACGTCACAACGTAACTGGGTGATTATAAAGGAGCTCTACAGGTGTCTCCAAAGGTACATGTTGGGTTTGCGTATTTCGAGATTAGGATTTGTCACTCCGATTGTCGGAGAGGTATCTCTGGGCCCTCTCAGTAATGCACATCACATAAGCCTTGCAAGCATTTCAACTAATGAGTTAGTTGCGAGATGATGTATTACGAAACGAGTAAAGAGACTTGTCGGTAACGAGATTGAACTAGGTATTGAGATACCGACGATCGAATCTCGGGAAAGTAAAATACCGATGACAAAGGGAACAACGTATGTTGTTATGCGGTCTGACCGATAAAGATCTTCGTAGAATATGTAGGAGCCAATATGAGCATCCAGGTTCCGCTATTGGTTATTGACCGGAGACGTGTCTCGGTCATGTCTACATTGTTCTCGAACCCGTAGGGTCCGCACGCTTAAGGTTTCGATGACAGTTATATTATGAGTTTATGAGTTTTGATGTACCGAAGTTAGTTCGGAGTCCCGGACGTGATCACGGACATAACGAGGAGTCTCGAAATGGTCGAGACATAAAGATTGATATATTAGACGGCTATATTCGGACACCGGTAGTGTTCCGGGTGATTTCGGAGAAAACCGGAGAGCCGGAGGGTTACCGGAACCCTACCGGGAGAAGTAGTGGGCCATATGGGCCTTAGTGGAGAGAGAGAGGGGCAGCCAGGGTGGGCCGCGCGCCTCCTCCCCCTGGTCCGAATTGGACTAGGAGAGGGGGGCGGCACCCCCCTTTCCTTCTTCCTCCCCACTTCCTTCCCCCTCCTTGTAGGAGTCCTACTCCTACTAGGAGGAGGACTCCTCCTGGCGCGCCAATAGGGGTCGGCCGGCCTCCTCCCCTTGCTCCTTTATATACGGGGGCAGGGGGCACCCCTAGACACACAAGTTGATCCACGTGATCATATTCTTAGCCGTGTGCGGTGCCCCCTTCCACCATAATCCTCGATAATATTGTAGCGGTGCTTAGGCGAAGCCCTGCGACGGTAGTACATCAAGATCATCACCACACCGTCGTGCTGACGGAACTCTACCCCGACACTTTGCTGGATCGGAGTCCGGGGATCGTCATCGAGCTGAACGTGTGCTAAAACTCGGAGGTGCCGTAGTTTCAGTGCTTGATCGGTCGGGCCGTGAAGACGTACGACTACATCAACCGCATTGTGCTAACGCTTCCGCTGTCGGTCTACAAGGGTACATAGATCACACTCTCCCCTCTCATTGCTATGCATCACCATGATCTTGTGTGTGCGTAGGAAAATTTTGAAATTACTACGTGCCCCAACAACGCATTCCGTTGCCTCCCCATGAACACGACGCATTCCGTTTCCTCCCCATGAACACGACGACGACGTTGTTTCTCCATTCCGACCCAGCAATGTACACGAGCCCGGGTCGTACGTATGCACGAGTAGGCGTTGAGACGCCGCCCGTATGTAGACATTGTTGGGGAACGTAGTAGAATTTTAAAATTTTCTACGCATCACCAAGATCAATCTATGGAGTCATCTAGCAATGAGGGAGAGGGGAGTGCATCTACATACCCTTGTAGATCGCGCGCGGAAGCGTTCAAGAGAACGGGGTTGATGGAGTCGTACTCGTCGTGATCCAAATCACCGATGACCTAGCGCCGAACAGACGGCACCTCCGCGTTCAACACACGTACGGTTGGGAAGACGTCTCCTCCAACTTGATCCAGCAAGGGGGGAGGAGAGGTTGATGAAGATCCAGCGGCACGACGGCGTGGTGGTGGAAGCAACGGTGATCTCAGCAGGGCTTCGCCAAGCTCAAGGAGAGGGAGGAGTGTCACGGGAGGGAGAGGGAGGCGCCAGGGGCTAGGGTGCGGCTGCCCTCCCTCTCCCCCACTATATATAGGGTCCCTAGGGGGGCGCCAGCCCTAGGAGATCCAATCTCCAAGGGGGGCGGCGGCCAAGGGGGTGGCTTGCCCCCCAAGCCAAGTGGGGCGCCCCCCACCCCTAGGGTTTCCAACCCTAGGCGCAGGGGGAGGCCCAAGGGGGGTGCACCAGCCCACTAGGGGCTGGTTCCCCTCCCACTTCAGCCCATGGGGCCCTCCGGGATAGGTGGCCCCACCCGGTGGACCCCCGGGACCCTTCTGGTGGTCCCGGTACAATACCGATTACCCCCGAAACTTTCCCGATGGCCGAAATTTGGCTTCCTATATATAAATCTTCACCTCCGAACCATTCCGGAACTCCTCGTGATGTCCGGGATCTCATCCGGGACTCCGAACAACTTTCGGGTTATCGTATACTAATATCTCAACAACCCTAGCATCACCGAACCTT
This sequence comes from Triticum urartu, assembly GCF_003073215.2. Classification (NCBI taxonomy): domain Eukaryota; kingdom Viridiplantae; phylum Streptophyta; class Magnoliopsida; order Poales; family Poaceae; genus Triticum; species Triticum urartu. The sequence continues at coordinate 554,178,597 of NC_053028.1, read as the reverse complement.
AAGTGTGTAGACCCTACGGGTTCGGGAGACACGCAGACATGACCGAGACGACTCTCCGGTCAATAACCAATAGCAGAATCTGGATACTCATGTTGGCTCCCACATGCTCCTCGATGATCTCATCGAATGAACCATGATGTCGAGGATTCAATCAATCCGTATACAATTCCCTTTGTCAATCGGTATGTTACTTGCCCGAGACTCGATCGTCGGTATCCCAATACCTCGTTCAATCTTGTTACCGGCAAGTCACTTTACTCGTGCCGTAATGCATGATCCCGTGATCAACCACTTGGTCACATTGAGCTCATTATGATGATGCATTACCGAGTGGGCCCAGAGATACCTCTCCGTCATACGGAGTGACAAATCCCAGTCTCGATTCGTGCCAACCCAACAGACACTTTCGGAGATACCTGTAGTGTACCTTTATAGTCACCCAGTTACGTTGTGACGTTTGGCACACCCAAAGCACTCCTACGGTATCCGGGAGTTGCACAATCTCATGGTCTAAGGAAATGATACTTGACATTCAGAAAAGCTATAGCAAACGAACTACACGATCTTTGAGCTATGCTTAGGATCGCGTCTTGTCCATCACATCATTCTCCTAATGATGTGATCCTGTTATCAATGACATCCAATGTCCATAGTCAGGAAACCATGACTATCTTGTGATCAACGAGCTAGTCAACTAGAGTCTCACTAGGGACGTGTTGTGGTCTATGTATTCACACATGTATTACGATTTCCGGATAACACAATTATAGCATGAACAATAGACAATTATCATGAACAAAGAAATATAATAATAACCATTTTATTATTGCCTCTAGGGCATATTTCCAATAGTCTCCCACTTGCACTAGAGTCAATAGTCTAGTTACATTGTGATGAATCGAACACCCATGCAGTTCTGGTGTTGATCATGTTTTGCTCTAGGGAGAGGTTTAGTCAACGGATCTGCCACATTCAGGTCCGTATGTACTTTACAAATATCTATGTATCCATTTTGAACACTTTCACGAATGGAGTTGAAGCGACGCTTGATATGTCTGGTCTTCCTGTGAAACCTGGGCTCCTTGGCAAGGGCAATAGCTCCAGTGTTGTCATAGAAGAGAGTCATCGGGCCCGACGCATTGGGTATGACTCCTAGGTCGGTAATGAACTCCTTCACCCAGATTGCCTCTTGTGCTGCCTCCGAGGCTGCCATGTACTCCGCTTCACATGTAGATCCCGCCACAACGCTTTGCTTGCAACTGCACCAGCTTACTGCCCCACCATTCAAAATATACACGTATCCGGTTTGTGACTTAGAGTCATCCAGATCTGTGTCGAAGCTAGCATCGACGTAACCCTTTACGATGAGCTCTTCGTCACCTCCATAAACAAGAAACATATCCTTAGTCCTCTTCAGGTACTTTAGGATATTCTTGACCCCTGTCCAGTGTTCCATGCCGGATTACTTTGGTACCTTCCTACCAAACTTACGACAAGGTTTACATCAGGTCTGGTACACAGCATAGCATACATGATAGACCCTATGGCCGAGGCATAGGGAACGACACTCATCTTTTCTCTATCTTCTGCCGTGGTCGGGCATTGAGCCGTGCTCAATCTTGTACCTTGCAATACAGGCAAGAACCCCTTCTTTGACTGATCCATTTTGAACTTCTTCAATATCTTGTCAAGGTACGTACTCTGTGAAAGACCAATGAGGCGTCTCGATCTATCTCTATAGATCTTGATGCCTAATATATAAGTAGCTTCTCCAAGATCCTTCATTGAAAAACACTTATTCCAGTAGGCCTTTATGCTTTCCAAGAATTCTATATCATTTCCCATCAACAGTATGTCATCCACATAAAATATGAGAAATGCTACAGAGCTCCCACTCACTTTCTTGTAAATGTAGGCTTCTCCATAAGTCTGCGTAAACCCAAACGCTTTGATCATCTCATCAAAACGAATGTTCCAACTCCGAGATGCTTGCACCAGCCCATAAATCGAGCATTGGAGCTTGCACACCTTGTCAGCATTCTTAGGATCGACAAAACCTTCCGGCTGCATCATATACAATTCTTCCTTAAGGAAACCATTAAGGAATTCCGTTTTGACGTCCATTTGCCATATCTCATAATCATAGAATGCGGCAATTTCTAACATGATTCGGACGGACTTCAGCTTCGATACGGGTGAAAAAGTCTCATCGTAGTCAACCCCTTGAACTTGCCGATAACCCTTAGCGACAAGCCGAGCTTTATAGATGGTTACATTACCATCCGCGTCTGTCTTCTTCTTAAAGATCCATTTATTTTCTATGGCTCGCCGATCATCGGGCAAGTCAGTCAAAGTCCATACTTCATTTTCATACATGGATCCTATCTCGGATTTCATGGCTTCCAGCCATTTGTCGGAATCCGGGCCCGCCATCGCTTCTTCATAGTTCGAAGGTTCACCGTTGTCTAACAACATGATTTCCAAGACAGGGTTGCCGTACCACTCTGGTGCGGAACGTGTCCTCGTGGACCTACGAAGTTCAGTAGCAACTTGATCTGAAGTTTCATGATCATCATCATTAACTTCCTCTCTAGTCGGTGCAGGCACCTCAGGAACATTTTCTTGAGCTGCGCCACTTACCGGTTCAAGAGGTCAAGAGGTAATACTTCATCAAGTTCTACTTTCCTCCCACTTATTTCTTTCGAGAGAAACTCTTTCTCTAGAAAGGACCCATTCTTGGCAACAAAGATCTTGCCTTCGGATCTGAGGTAGAAGGTATACCCAATAGTTTCTTTAGGGTATCCTATGAAGACGCATTTTTCCGATTTGGGTTCGAGCTTTTCAGGTTGAAGTTTCTTGACATAAGCATCGCATCCCCAAACTTTTAGAAACGACAGCTTAGGTTTCTTCCCAAACCATAATTCATATGGTGTCGTCTCAACGGATTTCGACGGAGCCCTATTTAAAGTGAATGCGGCAGTCTCTAAAGCATAGCCCCAAAATGACAGCGGTAGATCGGTAAGAGACATCATAGATCGCACCATATCCAATAGAGTGCGATTCGATGTTCGGACACACCATTATGCTGAGGTGTTCCAGGCGGCGTGAGTTGTGAAACTATTCCACATTTTCTTAAGTGTGTGCCAAATTCGTGACTCAAGTATTCTCCCCCACGATCTGATCGCAAGAACTTGATTTTCCTATCACGTTGATTCTCAACCTCAGTCTGAAATTCCTTGAACTTTTCAAAGGTCTCAGACTTGTGTTTCATTAAGTAGACATACCCATATCTACTCAATTCATCAGTGAGGGTGAGAACATAACGATAGCCACCGCGAGCCTCAACACTCATTGGACTGCACACATCAGTATGTATGATTTCCAATAAGTTGGTTGCTCGCTCCATTGTTCCTGAGAACGGAGTCTTGGTCATTTTACCCATGAGGCATGGTTCGCACGTGTCAAATGATTCGTATTCAAGAGACTCCAAAAGTCCATCTGCATGGAGCTTCTTCATGCGTTTGACACCTATGTGACCAAGGCAGCAATGCCACAAGTATGTGGGACTATCATTATCAACCTTAGATCTTTTGGTATTCACACTATGAATATGTGTAGCATTACGCTCGAGATTCATTAATAATAAACCATTCACCAACAGAGCATGACCATAAAACATATCTCTCATATAAATAGAACAACCATTATTCTCGGATTTTAATGAGTAGCCATCTCAAATTAAACGAGATCCTGATACAATGTTCATGCTCAAAGCTGGCACTAAATAACAATTATTGAGGTCTAAAACTAATCTCGTAGGCAAATGTAGAGGCAGCGTGCCGACGGCGATCACATCGACCTTGGAACCATTCCCGACGCGCATCGTCACCTCGTCCTTCGCCAGTCTCCGCTTATTCCGCAGCTCCTGCTTTGAGTTACAAATGTGAGCAACCGCACCGGTATCAAATACCCAGGAGCTACTACGAGTACTGGTAAGGTACACATCAATTACATGTATATCACATATACCTTTAGTGTTGCCGGCCTTCTTGTCCGCTAAGTATTTGGGGCAGTTCTGCTTCCAGTGACCACTTCCCTTGCAATAAAAACACTAAGTCTCAGGCTTGGGTCCATTCTTTGGCTTCTTCCCGGCAGCTTGCTTACCGGGCGCGGCAACCCCCTTGCCGTCCTTCTTGAAGTTCTTCTTACCCTTGCCTTTCTTGAACTAAGTGGTTTTATTCACCATCAACACTTGATGTTCCTTTTTGATTCCCACCTCCGCTGATTTCAGCATTGAATATACCTCAGGAATGGTCTTTTCCATCCCCTGCATATTGAAGTTCATCACAAAGCTCTTGTAGCTCGATGGAAGCGACTGAAGGATTCTGTCAATGACCGCGTCATCCGGGAGATTAACTCCCAGCTGAGTCAAGAGGTTATGCAACCCAGACATTTTGAGTATGTGCTCACTGACAGAACTATTTTCCTCCATCTTACAACTGAAGAACTTGTCGGAGACTTCATATCTCTCAACCCGGGCATGAGCTTGGAAAACCATTTTCAGCTCTTCGAACATCTCATATGCTCCGTGTCTCTCAAAACGCTTTTGGAGCCCCGGTTCTAAGCTGTAAAGCATGCCGCACTGAACGAGGGAGTAATCATCAGCACGTGACTGCCAAGCGTTCATAACGTCTTGGTTCTCTGGGATGGGTGCGTCACCTAGCGTTGCTTCTAGGACATAATCTTTCTTGGCAGCTATGAGGATGATCCTCAGGTTCCGGACCCAGTCCGTATAGTTGCTGCCATCATCTTTCAGCTTGGTTTTCTCTAGGAACGCGTTGAAGTTGAGGGCAACATTAGCATGGGCCATTTGATCTACAAGACATAGTGTAAAGATTTTAGACTAAGTTCATGATAATTAAGTTCATCTAATCAAATTATTCAATGAACTCCCACTCATATAGACATCCCTCTAGTCATCTAAGTGAAACATGATCCGAGTCAACTAGGCCGTGTCCGATCATCACGTGAGACAGACTAGTCAACATCGGTGAACATCTTCATGTTGATCGTATCTTCTATACGACTCATGCTCAGCCTTTCGGTCTTCTGTGTTCCGAGGCCATGTCTGTACATGCTAGGCTCGTCAAGTCAACCTAAGTGTTTTGCGTGTGTAAATCTGGCTTACACCCGTTGTATTCGAACGTTAGAATCTATCACACCCGATCATCACGTGGTGCTTCGAAACAACGAACCTTCGCAACGGTGCACAGTTAGGGGGAACACTTTCTTGAAATTATTACGAGGGGTCATCTTATTTAAGCTACCGTCGTTCTAAGCAAATAAGATGTAAAACATGATAAACATCACATGCAATCAAATAGTGACATGATATGGCCAATATGATTTGCTCCTTTTGATCTCCATCTTCGGGGCTCCATGATCATCGTTGTCACCGCATGACACCATGATCTCCATCATCGTGTCTTCTTGAAGTTGTCTCATCATCTATTACTTCTACTACTATGGCTAACGCTTTAGCAATAAAGTAACGTAATTACATGACGTTTATATTGACACGCAGGTCATAAATAAATAAAGACAACTCCTATGGCTCCTGCAGGTTGTCATACTCATCGACATGCAAGTCGTGATTCCTATTACAAGAACAGGATCATTCTCATACATCACATCCTTTTGGCCATATCACATCACACGGCACATGCTGCAAAAACAAGTTAGACGTCCTCTAATTGTTGTTGCAAGTTTTTACGTGGCTGCTATAGGTTTCTAGCAAGAACGTTTCTTACCTACGCCAAAACCACAACGTGATATGCCAATTTCTATTTACCCTTCATAAGGACCCTTTTCATCGAATCCGATCCGACTAAAGTGGGAGAGACAGACACCCGCCAGCCACCTTATGCAACTAGTGCATGTCAATCGGTGGAACCAGTCTCACGTAAGCGTACGTGTAAGGTCGGTCCGGGCCGCTTCATGCCACGATGCCGCCGAATCAAGATAAGACTAGTAACAGCAAGCAAATTGACAATATCGACGCCCACAACTGCTTTGTGTTCTACTCATGCATAGAAACTACGCATGGACCTAGCTCATGATGCCACTGTTGGGGAATGTAGCAGAATTTTAAAATTTTCTACGCATCACCAAGATCAATATATGGAGTCATATAGCAACGAGGGAGAGGGGAGTGCATCTACATACCCTTGTAGATCGCGCGTGGAAGCGTTCAAGAGAACGGGGTTGATGGAGTCGTACTCGTCGTGATCCAAATCACCGATGACCTAGCGCCGAACGAACGGCACCTCCGCGTTCAACACACGTACGGTTGGGAAGACGTCTCCTCCAACTTGATCTAGCAAGGGGGAAGGAGAGGTTGATGAAGATCCAGCAGCACAACGGCGTGGTGGTGGAAGCAACGGTGATCTCGGCAGGGCTTCGCCAAGCTCAGGGAGAGGGAGGAGTGTCACGGGAGGGAGAGGGAGGCGCCAGGGGCTATGGTGCGGCTGCCCTCCCTCTCCCCCACTATATATAGGGTCCCTAGGGGGGGCCAGCCCTAGGAGATCCAATCTCCAAGGGGGGCAGCGGCCAAGGGGGTGGCTTGCCCCCCAAGCCAAGTGGGGCGCCCCCCACCCCTAGGGTTTCCAACCCTAGGCGCAGGGGGAGGCCCAAGAGGGGCGCACCAGCCCACTAGGGGCTGGTTCCCCTCCCACTTCAGCCCATGGGGCCCTCCGGGATAGGTGGCCCCACTCGGTGGACCCCCGGGACCCTTCCGGTGGTCCCGGTACAATACCGATTACCCCCGAAACTTTCCCGATGGCCGAAATTTGACTTCCTATATATAAATCTTCACCTCCGGACCATTCCGCAACTCCTCGTGACGTCCGGGATCTCATCCGGGACTCCGAACAACTTTCGGGTTACCGCATACTAATATCTCAACAACCCTAGCTTCACCGAACCTTAAGTGTGTAGACCCTACGGGTTCGGGAGACACGCAGACATGACCGAGACGACTCTCCGGTCAATAACCAACAGCGGATCTGGATACCCATGTTGGCTCCCACATGCTCCTCGATGATCTCATCGGATGAACCATGATGTCGAGGATTCAATCAATCTGTATACAATTCCCTTTGTCAATCGGTACGTTACTTGCCCGAGACTCGATCGTCGGTATCCCAATACCTCGTTCAATCTCGTTACTGGCAAGTCACTTTACACGTGTCGTAATGCATGATCCCGTGATCAACCACTTGGTCACATTGAGCTCATTATGATGATGCATTACCGAGTGGGCCCAGAGATACCTCTCCGTCATACGGAGTGACAAATCCCAGTCTCGATTCGTGCCAACCCAACAGACACTTTCGGAGATACCTGTAGTGTACCTTTATAGTCACCCAGTTACGTTGTGACGTTTGGCACACCCAAAGCACTCCTACGGTATCCGGGAGTTGCACAATCTCATGGTCTAAGGAAATGATACTTGACATTCGGAAAAGCTATAGCAAATGAACTACATGATCTTTGAGCTATGCTTAGGATTAGGTCTTGTCCATCACATCATTCTCCTAATGATGTGATCCCGTTATCAATGACATCCAATGTCCATAGTCAGGAAACCATGACTATCTTTTGATCAACGAGCTAGTCAACTAGAGGCTCACTAGGGACGTGTTGTGGTCTATGTATTCACACATGTATTACGATTTTTGGATAACATAATTATAGCATGAACAATAGACAATTATCATGAACAAAGAAATATAATAATAACCATTTTATTATTGCCTCTAGGGCATATTTCCAACACACATACATGGCCGTATTTTCTTTCTTGCACCCTGGCCGTTGTACGTACGTGTACATGCTACGTGCGTGCCTCTACTATGACACGTACGCGCCTCTACTACGACACGTGCGATCCTCTAGATCCACCAGTATATATGTACGTACACGTTCACGACCAGAATGACAATGCTACATACGCTTCGACCAGGTGGGTCCCGACTGTCAGGCACATCCTTGCCTGCGAAGATGTAGCTGGTGGGTCCCAGCAGTCAGGGGGTGAATCGTTTATTTTTGCCCGGGCGCACTTCCTTGCGTGCGAAGATGTAGCTGGTGGGTCCCAGCAGTCAGGGGCAAATGTTTTTTTCGCGAAATACGGTGGCCCGTCCGGTGGGTCCCCGTTGTCAGGTGGAGGAATAATTATTTTGCACGTAATAAGGAGGCACTTCCTTGCTGCGGCCGTGGACCTAGTTGTCAGCCTCTCCACGTCCAGTCCACATCGGATGGAAGCCGTTCCTTGACCACGTTGACCACGCCGCGCCGAGAGCACCAGGACGGTGGACGACGGCGAGGCCTAGGAAGGGGATGACGCGGAGCCGGGGAAGACGCGGCAGTGGATGCCCACGCGTAGAGGAGTACGAGGGTTCACTAGTTCGCTACGGTGTGAGGCTGTCGTCGCCGCAGAATAACAGGGGGTGTGGGTGAGTAGAGGGATGGCCTGGCCAGCGGTGGGAGTAGTAGGGGGCGGTGAGGCCTCCGCCGCATCGCAGCCGGCCACGGGAGGCAGGAGCACGAGGCACGACCGGCGCTGGTTTGGGCGGCTGGAGCAAGAAGACCAGAGGTTGAAGAAGCACTACGACCGTTGGATGGACATCGTACGGTCACTGGAGCTAGAATCGTGCATATTGACTAAGTTGACAAAGCCCTCCATCCCCGTCAACTTAGTAGGCCCACAAGTCAGCCTGCAACTATACTGGGTCCCGGCTAACAGGGGGAGTATTCATTTTTTGTGCGTAATAAGGAGGCACTTCCTTGCGTGCGAAGATATAGCTGGTGGGTCCGAGCTGTCAGCGGCGGTAACATTTTTTTGCAAAATACAGAGGCCCTTTCGGTGGGTCCCTGATGTCAGGTGGAGGAATCATTATTTTGCACGTAATAAGGAGGCATTTCCTTGCGTGCGGCCGTGGACCCAGCTGTCGGCCTCTCCACGTATAGTCCACTTCAGATGCATGTCGGTCTTTGACCACGTTGACCAGGCCATGCCGAGAGCATCAGGGCGGTGGACGATGGCAAGGCCTAGGAAGGGAACGACATGGAGGCGGGGAAGACTCGGCAGTTGTTTCCCACGCGGAGGGGAGTACGACTGTACGAGGGTTTACTGGTTCGTCTGCCGTCGCCGGAGAATAACAGCAGGTGTGGGTGAGTAGAGGGATGGCTAGGCCAGCGATGGGAGTACGATGGGGCGGTGAGGCCTGCGCCGCAGCAAAGCCGACCGCGGGGAGGAGGGAGCAGGCAGTCCCGCCGGCGCTTGTTTGAGCCGCTGGAGTAGGACGAGCAGAGATTGAAGAAGCACGACGGCCGTTGGATGGCCATCCAACGGCCACTACTAGTGCGTCAACCTTGTTTAGGAAAGCCTCAAATTTGTGGAAAACAGCATAGAGCCCATCTGCCATTATTTCTAATAATTTACAGCCCATTTGCTAATTATTAAGGTTTTTTTGGAGCCCATATTCTTTTTGTTAGCATTACAGCCCATATTGTGGCCACGGTTAAAAAATTATACGAAATTTTGCATATTTTGGTGCGTTCCGAACTGTTTTTAATCCCGAAATTTCGACTCACATTCAAACTGATTTTAAAAATAAATGTATATCAATATAAAATCCAACAAATTCTCCATGCATAAAAATTAATGTAATTTAAAATCTCGAAATGAAAAACAAGATATTTGAGACTAATTGCCGGTTTGATGTGTTTTAAAAATGTACAGCCCATTTCTCATTACTGATGGGCCATTTTCTCGGCCAGCCGAATGAAAGCTCTCCTCGTCTTGAAAGATTTGCAGCCCAACAGGCCTGACAAAGCGACTTACTTGGCAAATCACAAAAAAACTGGGTTGTGGCCGTGGACCCAGCTGTCAGCCTCTCCACGTACAGTACTCTTCCGATGGAAGTCGTTCCTTGACAATGTTGACCACGCCGCGCGGAGAGCACCACGGCGGTGGACGACGGTGAGGCCTAGGAAGGGGACGACGCAGAGCCGGGGAACACGCGGTAGTGGAAGCCCGCGCGGAGAGGAGTACGAGGGTTCACTGGTGAGGCTGCGATGTGAGGCTGCCGTCGCCGCAGGGCCTGGCCAGCGGTGGGAATAGTAGGGGGCGGTGAGGCCTCCGCGGCAGCACAGCCGGCCACGGGAGGCAGGAGCATGCGGCACGACCGGCACTGCTTTGGGCGGCTGGAGCAAGAAGACCAGAGGTTGAAGAAGCACTACGGCCGTTGGATGGGCATCGTACGGTCACTGGAGCTAGAATCGTTCATATTGACTAAGTTGACAAAGCCCTTCGTCCCCGTCAACTTAGTAGGCCCACAAGTCAGCCTCCCACCAAGGTGGGTCCCAGCTAGCCGGGGGAGTATTCATTTTTTTGTGCGTAATAAGCAGGCACTTCCGGTGGGTCCGACCTGACAGCGGGGGAACATTTTTTCACGAAGTACGGTGGCCCGTCAGGTGGGTCCTAGCAGTCAGGGGGCAAATGTTTTTTTTGCAAAATACGGTGGCCCGTCCAGTGGGTCCCTGCTGTCAGTTGGAGGAATCATTACTTTCCGCGTAATAAGGAGGTACTTACTTGCTGCGGCTGTGGACCCAGCTGAGACTCTCCACGTACAGTATACTTCCGATGGAAGTTGTTCCTTGACCACGTTGACCTAGTCGCGTTCCGTTGCATGCATGCGTCCATGGGCGTGGTGCATCCCCACTGTCAGCCTCTCATGTATAGTCATGTTCGGATGACTCTCGGTTGTTGACCACGTTGACCACACCGTGCCGAGCGCACCCAGACTGGAATGACCCGGAGATGGGGAAGACGGGGCAGTGGAGTCACAGATGGAGAGGAGTGGGAAACTTCACTGGTACGGGTGCGCGGCAGCACAGCCGCGGTGCCGCCCACGGGAGACAGGAGCAAGAACAGAGGTTGAAGAAGGAGCATGGATGTTGGATTAACATCCAACGGTCCAGCTGCTAGAATCGTTTGTTGATTAAGTTGACAAAGTCGTGCGTACACATCCGCTTAGTAGGCCCACAAGTCAGTCACCAAATCTGACGGGTCCCAGCTGTCAACGGGATGAATAATTTTTTTCGCAAAACAAGGAGGCACTTCCTTTCGTGCGAAGATACAGCCGGTGGATCCCAGCTGTCAGGTGGAGGAAACATTTTTTCAGCTTAATAAGGAGGAACTTTCCTTGCGTGCGACCATGGACCTCGTGGGTCCCAGCCGTCAGGCTCTTCACGTACAGTCCTCTTCCGATGACTCTCGTTTGTTGACCACGCCGCACCGAACGTAGTGAGGCGGTGGACGACGGCGAGGCCCCGGACGGGAACGACTCGGAGATGGGAAAACGCGGTAGTGGAGTCGCAGACTGAGAGGGGGAGAAGGGTTATAACTGGTTCTGTTGCGGCATGGGGCTGTAGTCTGTGGACAATAACAGGAGGTGTCGAGGGGTGGAGGGATAGCCTGGCCGACGGTGGAGTAGCGCTTCGCAGCGATGCATGCTAAGCAGAGCCGCTAGCCGCCGGAGGCTGGACCAGGCGGTCTCGGCGACGCTGGAGGAAGAAGACGAGAGATTGAAGGTGCATGCCGGCCGTTGGATATAAATCCAATGGCTGTGGATGACACAATCATTTGTTGACCAAGTTGACAACGCCCTGCGTAGGCTTCGACCTATTGGCCCACATGTCAGCCTGCAAAAATGTGGCATATATTTAACCCATGTTTTCTAGAATGTACAGTCCATTTTCTGGGTTGGGTGAACAAATAATTTCGCGTCAATCAGGCCCATTTATATTTTCTAAGAAATCCTAGCCCATTTGCACTTCCTTGAAATACACGTATTAGGTGGGCTCGTTATATATATAATGTTATGTTAGAAGGAGGAATTAATATCAAAGAATAAACCGGAGAGGCACATTTTTTATATATATAATTAAGAAATTAGCGAGTTATTGCTCAAAATAAAAATGAGCGCGTTATTATTTAATTGGTCGTTAAAATCTTCGCAAGCTTTTGTACGCAATCACCAGGATTTTCCTTGCCTGTGAGTCAAAAACAACCAGGATTTTCCTTGCCAACTTCCGTTAAACATTTACTTTTATAAGTTAATAACATGTGGGATGTTTTTATAATGTATATCTAAGTCTCTATAAAATAGACGATAAGAGTAATAATATAAATATATATAATGTGGTTAGAAGGGAAAACATAAATTGGACACAGCATTACTTTTATAGGAGACCTGCGTTTTATACCCCACAGTAGGCATACTAACAAGTTCACACACAAATACAACAGAAAAGGTAAACATTCATATCAAACTCAGGTTCACAGGACACGTTCATATTCATAGCCAACATTCACTACCAACAACTCAAAAGATTCATATATACACAAGCTCAACATATCTATTGAAAGTGCAACTATCCCTAGGTGGTTTTGGTAATTCATAACAACATATAGCTCATTGAGCTAATGCTATTCCAAGATGATTATTTCAGGAAAGCTCAATGATTGGCATGGCATGGATGTGAAAGTGGAACCCTCAAAATGCTAAGGACAAAGGATTGGCTCAATCTCAAAAGCTCAAGACTCTTCATTTTATATTTTAGTGATCCAAGATCACATTGAGTCTTTAGGAAAAGCCAATACTATCAAGGAGGGATGAGGTGTTGCTTAATGAGCCTCTTGCTTCATGTGCTTAGTGATATGCTCCAAAACCCTCAACTACTTTCCCATATCCACATATGACCTAAACCCTAAGCCAAACTCGGTCCTACCGATTCTTCCTATCCGGCGCCACCGAATTTCACTTGTCATAAGCCACTGCCAAACCCTAGCAATTCGGTTCTACCGATAGGGATCTCGGTCTCACCGAGATGGGATTGCAAACTCTCTGTTTCCCTTTCGTAACTTTTCGGTCTCACCGAAAGAGCGAATCGGTCCCACCGAGATTGCAATGTAAATTCAGTGTTTCCCCTTTGTAACTTTTCGGTCTCACCGAAAGAGCAAATCGGTCCCACCGAGTTTGCCTGACCAACTCTCTGGTTAGCTAATTACCAAATTCGGTCTCGCCGAGTTTGTGTAATCGGTCTCACCGAGATTACGTTATGCCCAAACCCTAACCATATCGGTCCTACCGAGTTGCATGTCAGTCCCACCGAAAATCTCTAACGGTCACTAGGTTTACATTTTCGGTCCGACCGAGTTTGTTGATTCGGTCCCACCGAGATTGGAAAACTGTGTGTAACGGTTGGATTTTGTGTGGAGGCTATATATACCCCTCCACCTCCTCTTCATTCGAAGAGAGAGCCATCAGAACACATACACCATTCCAACTCATATGTTCTGAGAGAGAACCACCTACTCATGTGTTGAGACCAAGATATTCCATTCCTACCATATGAATCTTGATCTCTAGCCTCTCCAAGTTGCTTTCCACTCAAATCTTCTTTCCACAAAATCCAAATCCTATGAGAGAGAGTTGAGTGTTGGGGAGACTATCATTTGAAGCACAAGAGCAAGGAGTTCATTACCTACACACCATTTGTTACTTCTTGGAGAGTGGTGTCTCCTAGATTGGCTAGGTGTCACTTGGGAGCCTCGGACAAGATTGTGGAGTTGAACCAAGGAGTTTGTAAGGGCAAGGAGATCGCCTACTTCGTGAAGATCTACCGCTAGTGAGGCAAGTCCTGTGTGGGCGATGGCCATGGTGGGATAGACAAGGTTGCTTCTTCGTGGACCCTTTGTGGGTGGTTGCTTCTTCGTGGACCCTTCGTGGGTGGAGCCCTGTGTGGACTCGCGCAACCGTTACCCTTTGTGGGTGGAGCCCTCCGTGGACTCTCGCAACCGTTACCCTTTGTGGGTTGAAGTCTCCATCAACGTGGATGTAGGATAGCACCACCTATCCAAACCACGGGAAAAACATCCGTGTCTCCAATTGCATTTGAATTCTACAAACCCTTCCCTTTACATTCTTGCAAGTTGCATGCTTTACTTTCCGCTGCCAATATACTCTTTGCATGCTTGCTTGAATTGTGTGATGATTGCTTGACTTGTCCTAAAATAGCTAAAATCTGCCAAGAACTAAAATTGGGAAAAGGTTAAGTTTTTATTTGGTCAAGTAGTCTAATCACCCCCCTCTAGACATACTTTCGATCCTACATCTATGCATCCAAATGATTGATAGATCACACGACAATATTCATACATAATTCACAAAAAGATTCAGATATAGACATGTTCAGTATGTTTATGCATCCAAATGGTTGAGATCACATCCAATATGATCCATGGACGAACTTTAATTACCTAGGGTACAGACTGGTAAATGGTGTTCAATCGGAGGTACTTCTTGCTAAAATTAGTTCTTGTACGAGTAAACTTTCGAGTACATAAGAGGCAGCACAGACAATCTGAACTTTGCTTGTAGGTTTATCCTCAAATAGTGGCCTTGTGCCGAGGGAGGTTTGAGCAACTTGGCCACTACTTTCATCCAACTAGTTTACTGGCTCATCTTGGTCCTGTATCTCGCAAAAATTCTACATTGCATATGAGAAAGGAGGCGGTTGAGAAAATGAACCACCCAAATTTTTTGTGCAGTTCAACTGAAATGGAGCATCCTTGGCGTGCAGACTGATTAAGTGCCAGATGAATATACGCGTCAGCCAACTTGTCTAGAATCTTTAGACTCCATGCCATATAGTTCGCTACCATATGTGTCGATAACCAAAAGGCACAAGTTGGGACCATAGACTAGATTGCGTTTTTCTGGGCTATGCACCAAGCAATATTTTTGGCGTTCACTCTCCTAATACTTGGAGTTTGACAATTGGTTGACGCCGGTTGATACTCGAATGAATATAGGCACTTCTTTTCAACATCGATGCTTGTTTGAGTGAACTTTGGAGTACATAGCAGCAGCATAAGTACCTGTCAATCTGATCATTTTGTGCAGTTCTATTGAAATCACCCGATGTAATGATTTGCCGGCTCCAAATTACTCCTTTATGAAATCGGCAGACAGTAGCACAATACCAAATTACCAATACATATGACAGGCACAATAATCAGGATAAAGACCAGTACCAACATGTGTGAGGTAGCATATCAATTACTATTTCCTTTGACTGGAAGCCGAGATAAGCCAAGTGACTGACAGCAAAGGAAGAAAGCAAGCGGAGATTAGCGACTGACGGGAAAGGACGGAAGCTGTCGAGGCAATGAAGCACCCAAAGTTTTTGTGCAGTTCCACCAAAATCGAGCATCCCTGTTGGCACATATATTGAGAGAGTGAGATTACTGTAATAGTGGGACTAGTTGATGAAACATACACTAACAAATAGAAGCACCCTCATTATCTTAATGGGTAAAGTCAGCAACATAGTAGTCTTGCTTAAAGAGAGGTATTAGTTTATTTAATCAGTGCCAATTAGCTCAACTCAACACTCAAAGCATTGCCATTTATCATAGGTTGCAAAACTTTAACCTGCAAAGATAAAGGAGTTTCTCATGACAGTAGCACGATACAAATAGAGATGACAGCAAACTAATATGGATGAAGGCCTTAGGCCCGTACCAACCTAAGAAAAAAAGCTTATTCATGTAGTCCCATAAGAGATGATAAAGCACTCACTGGAATCACACACTAGTATATATTTTTGTGCACTTCAAATGTATGGTTGAAATCACTCTTGTTTACCAGTGCTGAGATTATGTCGAAAGATTATCAAGAACTTCCAGCAGAGTTAAAGCACTGGCTGGGATACAGTTCATCGTATTGTCTTGTGTAGTTCCACTAAAATGTATGATTGGCACAACATGATCCCTATTTGCACAAGTAGGAACAAGGTGAAACCTTCATTAGCTTAGCGAGAAAGGATAGGAAGACATTAGCATATTACTCAAACAGTAGCATCAAATTCATGATGGACAATATGCAAAACATTGCCTCATTGAACCAATGGCAATAAATTGACATGCAAAACAATAGCACTATTATGTCATGACACTAATAATATTCCCTCCCTGCTCCACCACATGATTCACCTCCATAGACAAACATACACACGTACATGATTCATCATAGGGTCCTACTAAAGATTTGTTTAACTCCAATAGGAAAATTAGGCAGTAATAAATTAGTGGTACTTAAGTACTCCTAATTAATTAAGTGAGACAGCAGAAGTGGAAGGGATCCCTAGAGGATCGTCTCACATGTAAGGTAGTCGTTGCCGGAGCCCTTGAATGGCCTCGACCGAGGCCTCTGGCTTCAGCAAGATCGCCTTGGCACTGTTTATTCTTCTTCTTCCTCTTCATGCTCTGTTTCTCTTTCTCCTCACCAGTTGGTGAAACCAAGTACATGATTAGCCTTCAATTCAGAATTGGTTTTGTCAGTGAGGGAGTACAAGTGTACTAGTAAAAAAACAGCATTATTTTCTCATGGCAGTCGGAAAATAGAGATGAACACATGCATTAAATATCATTCTTACCTAAAGGAAGGTTATGGCGCCAATATGGATGATGAGGATTGGAACACAGATCTCCCTTTGTGCAGTTCCACCAAAATGAACCAACTGTTCCATTCTGACATTCCAGTTAAACAGCACAAAAGTCACTTCTTTTAAGAAGAGTTTTGTGCAGTGCACCAAAAGGTCACAACAGCAACCAGGTGAATTGGATATCCCTGTTTGCACAAAAAGGCACAGAGGAAACAGTTAGAGTCTCAAACAATTACAGGCAAAAACATTTGGCTAAACTTGTCATGGCTTATAACAGTGGCATGGCTTCATTTTTACCAGGGACATTAGATTAAGAATAGCTAAGGCTGCGTTCGATTCACAGGTTTGGTGCGGGATTTTCGTAGGAACACAATTCCTACGGTATTCTTTCCCTTCCAACCGTTCGGAACATGGGAAAGGTGAATAGTGTTTCATAGGAAAGCTAGTCTGGTAGTACTGATTCCATAGGATTAGAAACATCCATGCGCTGCTCATTTTTTGGGCGGAAGCCCGAGGCAGGCGCTCGCTGCCATGCATTAGACAGGTTGCTGTGTTGTGTTGCCGGAATAAAAAAATCAACCTATGTGTGGTACGTGAGGTGAGGACAAGAGTAGTCACTGTGCAGCTGAATAAACAAATAGCATCTCATACTGCCAAGCATGCTACTCTAAAAAACAAATCTGTACATTTCGTAGTCCATCCGAGCACATTCTCTTGAGAGTTTCCTCTGGTTCGCTGTTCCATAGTTTTATACCAACATTCCTTTCCTATTCCTCTATTTTCATCAAGACCTATGTTTTCTGCCCCTTTATTCCAAACGGAGCCTAAATATTTGGTATAAGGGCATGGGACAGTGGGTGCACTAGCAGTCCAGCACCATGTACGTAAACAGGGGCATAAAGTGGTGATTCATAGTTTGTTACCCCGAGAAACAAACATCCAAGAAACATATCTGGGTTGGTCCCATTTTTGTTCACTCTAGCCACCTACTCCTATGTGTGGATAGCAAATCTAGTCTTGGTCATACCACTATGTACAACGTTACCCCTATATTTCCCTTTTCGACCAAGAGACCGGTTGGATGACCAGTCTGTACTACTTTCACCCCCTTTCCTTCCTGTTTGTACCAAGTCCGATGTACATACTAAATTCCCCCACCCCCACTTTATTTCTTGTTTGAACCAAGTACTCCCTCCGTCTGGAATTACTTGTCATCAAAATGGATGTGTCTAGAACTAAAATACATCTAGATACATCCATTTTGATGACAAGTATTTTCGGACGGAGGGAGTACAAGATTCGACTCCATGAAGTAGCTTTACCTCTAACAATAGAAGAAAAAATATGTGACGTTGGACCATCCGATCGAGAGGGGCTGAGAGGTAGAAAATGATGCACATGCAGCAACGTAGCGAGCTGAGGAAGTAGAGCTAAGGCGGTTTCGAACGAAGATATACCTGAAGGTCGTCGGGATGTGGATAGGTGGGCGGCGAGAGGCCGAATCCGCCCACAGGCAACGACAAAGGGATCGGAGGACCTCCCGCGCCGGCGCTCGGCCAGAGATAATGGTGTGGCCGGCAGTGGGTCTCCTCCCTCGCTGTCGACGACGGCCTAAACGCTGCCCCTCCTCCCCTTCATCGGCGGAGGGGGATACGTCCAGATCTGTAACCAGCGGTGAGGATAGAAAGCCAGTGTTTTTTGAAGGGAGAAAGACGGTGTTACTACCCCTATCTTGTTTAGATCTGGAGAGGATGAGAGTGTGTGAATAGAGCAACCCTAGCAAGCAAGCGCAGAGGCTCCGGCCTATATATACGTAATGGGGTAGTTTTCCTTTTTCACTCCATCAAAACAGTCGTTTAAAATTGTGTACTACTACATGCCAGGTCGCGGTTTTTTTAGTTGTTGATTGTTTTTTGAGATAGCTACCCGCTTGTTCCAAGTGGTGTTATGGTGTGCCAGGTCGCACTTTGTATCATTCAAGTCTGGTACTACAAGTCCCTCCATTAAATGAACAACCACCCCCTCGTAAAAATTGTGAACAAGCCCACGGCTAAAATTAGCGGAAACGTGGGTTGCCCCAACACGCATTATTATTTGTATTTTCTACTCCCTCCGTTCCTAAATATAAGTCTTTTTTATTAGCCATACCTAAGACAAGAATTTTTTTATTAGCAGTGAACCCCACATGTCATAGACACAAAAATTGTGGCAAGATTCTTTTAGGCAAGCCAAAGTGTGTCTAACTATTTGAGCAACTCAGGTTAGGCAAGTGTGGCAACTGTGGGAAAAATAATGTGGCAACATAAGACAAACATAGTCACAATCCAAACAGCCACGTAATTTTTTGTGACATGCATGAAAATTTGGTTAGTTAAATTTATAGTCAAAATTTGGCAAGGCGCATCAAATCAACACATGCAAGTATCAAAAGGAAAGTCACGGCATGCATGCATGCGTTGTACTCCCTCTGTTTCCAAATATAAGTCTTTTTAGAGATTGCAACAAGTGACTACATACGAAGCAGAATATGTCTACTCCTACATACGAAGTAGCCCATTTGAAATGTGTAAAAAGACTTATATCGAGTGCAGTGCTTTGATGTGTCGCGTCAACTCGTGCAAGACCGAGAAATTTGATTACTACAATGCCCTATCCCTCGCGGACTGAGCTCCAGTGCCTTAACTGCACCTGCCTTTGGCTGCATGACAGGAGGGCCAACCACCTGTTGGGCCCACCTGTCATAGAAGGAGCAGTAAGTAGAAGCTTTCGCTACACTCTATCCCTCCCGCACGAGGTGGACGGACATGCAGCAGTGGATTCGATACTATAGAAGTAGGAGTAACATCATTGTTCGTCTTCTCGAAGAGGCGAAGAGCCAAGCGCAACCCGAACGTGGCAGTTGCGAACGCTCGCGTGGTGCGGTTCCTTGGAGTACTAGCCAAGCTCTTGCATGAGAGAAAATTGCTATTGTTTAACAATTAAACTCCATTATCCATTGGCTGATACTCATTCTGCATAGGTCCACGCGCTTAGCACCGTTTCCTCCTGGGGTCACCAATGTTTATTTGCTAATTAATAGCATTGCATGCAATGAACTAGCCATTGCAAGTCATTAAAAGCATGCACACCTCTCATCTCTTATTGGTTGATATGTCAAGAAACAAGAAACAAGGTAGAAGTTAATGCACCGCGCCTAAGTGTTTTGGGACTATTTGGTTTTCGTAAGATGACTTACACACCTAGACAGAGGGAGTAGTATAGCCCTGTAAACCGGAAAGGAGTATTTGCCTTTCTAGAGATTTCAACAAGTGACTAGACTACACCGTGTGCAGTACTCCCTCCCTTCCGGTTTATAGGACTCAAATCTCAAATCTCATGAACCAAGGCATTTTGCGATTGGAGGAATGTATCTCGTACTTTACAAAACTACCCTAATTAAACTCATGCATTAATTACGTAGTTCTCTCGTTTTCCTCTCCGCCTTGGTCGCGGTGCACAATATTGAGCACTCATATATGACTAGCCGCTCTATCTACATGCGGGACATTTCAAAGCATTCAGGCCCATGTGCCATCCACCAAATCACAGCGAGGTGCTACAGTTGAGACTCACCTGTCACCCCGGTGTGGCCGTCATGACCCGTCATATCACAAAACCCACACCTTTACCAGCAGTGGTAAGGTGGCCTCCAAGTTGGACTGGACGAAGCAACCATCATTTCACTGGAACGCTCGTTCAAGCCCTTTCTTCCCTTTCTTGAAGAAAACCTCACTCCAGGCTACTCACTTCTGCCATTTTTCTTCTGTACCGACGAAGGAAAGGTGGGCGAATCAGTGACACACCAATTGCACCTGTAATTAAGTCCGGTGAAAGCGGCATTGACATTCTGGAGAGACGGTGACCGTTTCAAGCGGGAACTGTGCTAGCGATGGAAGGGGTTTCGGTGTGCAGTGGCACTAAGATCGGTCGCTCACGATAGTACATACTCCATACCATACTACCATAGTACCCTCTCTAGCTTAGGCTATTTTATAGATTGTCGTTGTGATGGACGATATACATGAGCAAGGCGGTCCGAGTATGACCGTTGGTGTTGAGCCAGGTGAATACATGCTCGGCGTTCGCGTAGGCCTCCATCAAACATCTAAACGGTAATGTCAGGCACCACCGGGGCGCGCAGGTGATGGGCTCGCTGTTTGCGTTGTTCCATGAGCAGGACTTTGATTTAGAGGGCGACATGCATGCATTAGCATGCTTTGACATCGTGAGCATGAGTGTCTGACGTGAAGTATTTCATTTTCATTTGGCTAACGAGGGTGCGTTGCAGCGACGAGTTCATGGTTTGATTCCCCACATACGCATAATTTTGGTTTTTACAATATTTCTTTCTCCATTGACAGGTAGGCCCGCGTAGATAGAAAAAGAACAAGAGCTGATGAGGCGCATGCGAACTGTTTGACTGGTCAACCAGACAAATACGAAGCTATACGCTGAGCCAGTGACTGTATAATCACCATATCTCGTATACAATGATCAAAGTGAGCTATCAAGACAAGTTCGATGACCGTCAATGCATTTTACTCAGTAATAAATGACCAGGATTGAAGGGGAATCCAAACTTGCTTCGTCTTCTGTCCTTGAGCTCTTGACAAACCAATGCACTGTACGGTTGTCCGGCCACTCCACCCCAGAGCTCTCACCAAGCGTCGTTCATGCCACCGCGCCGCACACGGCAGCGATGGCATCCCACCGCGTCGAGTTCCTCGCCGCCCACGCCCGCACACAAAATGGTAGGGAAGCGATGGCATCCCGCCGTGCCGAGTTCATCGCCGCTCGTGACCTCACAACTATGTGGGAGGAATTTGAAGATGCCAAGGCCGAATGGGCAGTAGAGCAAGAGGCGGCCAAAGCCGCACAGAGGGAGCGGAAAAGTTAGAAAGCACTCAAGAAAAGAGAGGCCCGCGGCCACAAGAAAGAAAAGGACGCACGCGCTACTGCGGAGAGGTCGGCGGAGATCCAAGCACGGTGGGGTGTCGCCGACAAAGCCGGGAAGGAGAACAACGGCGTCTGGCCAGCATGTGAGAAGTAGTAGTACTAGTAGTTAGTGTGTGTGTGTTTGTGTCTGAGTACGAGCATGTACCAATACTACTAGTTACTACTGTAGTTTTTAGAGCAAATTACCAGTACATTAGCCTAGACTAAATGGAAAATTCCTATCCTAAGCATCAAATGGCATCTCTTTCTCTATAGAATTGAGATGCATGTCATCTCACTTCCTATGATTTTCATATTCCTATCCTATGAATGAAAGGAGGCCTCTGTTGGAGTAACTACTATAGCTAGCAGTACTACTGGTACAGTAGTTTTCTTCAAGAAGCGGGATTCAACGAAGTCATGATGGTTCCTTCGTCTGAGCAACTTCAAAGTGGGAAGTGGGCCTGTGATTTGACGGCTCATTAGTCATTGTTACTGTGGCGCGATGACCTGGGTGACTCTCCCGTGGAGTTCCGCGTGCATGGCAAGTGGACCAGGATGGTTGACGTCCCACATGTTGGCGAACGGAAGTATTCTTTCCGATATCGAGGAGCAAGGAAACCGCGTGGTATAGTATCACTGATGATTGGTTCACAAAAAAATAGTATCACTGCCTATTTATAATTATTTTTTATTTCTGATGAATGCTAGCGTTTCAACTCTTACGACGAAGGGTGCCAAACACGGCACGTGCTGGATGTCCCACACGTCAGCGAAAGGAGTGGGACATGAACAGCGTGGTAGAGCCCAGCGTAAAAAAACAGCGTGGTAGAGCGTCTCCACTTCTTCCACTTCTGGGTCGGAGACCACACGTAGTAGTACTTAGTGGTATGAACGATACAAAGTGCGACCTGGAGAGAAAGACACGTCTAGTTGGAAGGTCTCGGGGCATACACGTAAACAAATATAAAAGTTAATGTGTGCCTCCAACTAATTAAGTAGTAGTAGAGTACTTAGGCACGTACTCCATAACATCATCGTGCATTGCACGTACAACATTTAGTGGTAGTACGTAGTAAGAGACAAATGTCGCCCAAGAGTTCCCTTCTCGACCTACTTTTGGGTGTTTGGTAGAGTGTATGGAGGGTGCATGAGTCCACACTAGTTTAGCACAAATACACTAGAAGCATGCATGAAGAGGGCATGCATGAAGAGGGGTGTTGAGTTGAGCATGCATGAAGAGGGAACAACTATGCTGAGACGAGAACGCAACCAAACACACCCTATATGCCACGCATGTTCATACCATTTGTGCCTTTCTACTTCACTTACTGCGCTACATTACTCAGGTTCGTACGTCCACTCCTGGGTACATGTCCATCTCGTAGTTCCAGTCCCACATGTTCTTCATATAGATGGAACGATCCTTGCATAACACGTGCACCTTGATGCTAGATGTCTCGCGTGTTGGCAAAAGGATGAACAAAGCTCACATAAAAAAATAGAGTGGAAGAACATAGATTCCGGACGACCGAGAAGGAGCAAGGAACCTCGTGTGGAGCATCTGCACTCATAATATTTAATATTATTCAGCGATATAAAATTAACCAATCATCTCCACAGTGGACTGGAAGAGTACGAAACACGACAGCCCAGTGTAGTTACATCATACTAGTACATGGCTAACCCACGCTATCACCATATTTCTTGGCTTCCGTGCGACACCTATCTCTAGTAATCCAGCAGCATGTATCGCTTCTCCCTCCTCGTCTCTATCAAAGTGCGGCGGGCTGGCGTTTCTGCCGTCTATTGAGGTCGGTTAACTATCACATGTTAGCGACATTCCAAGAGCATTCTAAAAAATTCCTTTCACGTTCCATTTTCAAAAAGAAAAAAATCCTTTCACGTACGAATTTGCCTGTATGCTTTGAGCAACTTGCATGTCCTATACTGCTCCTGTTTGATACTCTAACTTAGCTAGAGGTTAGACTAACTCATGACTAACCCTGAACTAACTGTAGCCAAAGAGGTGTTTGGGTGACATGGTTATATTGACAATAAATGCACTTCATGGAGAGAGAAAAGTGATTTTTCAGTGGTCCCAATGAGAACTATCTCCAGTTAGCACCTCTTGGGTGGGATAGTTTTTTTTGGTGGGTTTGGTGCAACTTGCTCCAATTTAAACCCTCATGCTTGGATACTTTAGGGCTATTTGAGCCCCAACTAGCTCAAACTAAGTCTAACCCATGGATCCAAACAGGGCCTATGGCCAGTCTCGACGCGGAGCAGTCGCGTGCACTGGGAAGCGACGCTCTCTCGGCCGTCGCGCCACTTCAAAGCCGGCGCCAGTGAGAGGTCGCCTCTGCTCTGGCCGGGCATTAATGCGGCACTGACGCTCCAGGACGACGCTGACCGTTTCACGCGGGAAGCGCGCACTGGCAAGGGAGTATAGGTTTTGAACCGTTTCAGGTGTAGTACTGTTAGTTTGCAAAACTACTCAATTATTGCACTTAGTTTCCTAAGAAATTGTGGTAAAAACATTACTCCACAGCCCGCTTCCCTTCTCCTTCCTCTTCCACCGCCCGTGCATGTCCGCGGGAAGCGACCGATCAACCCTTATATAGGAGTGCTAGCACAAAAAGATGCACGCATGACCACTAAAATTTCCATATTAAAGCGCCGCTCCGGCGGGAGTATGGCGTATGTTGTTACCTTCGGCCGGCCCATGGCTACCGGGCGACAGCGACCAGAGAAGAGGCGGCGGGAGGGGAATGAATGCAGCTACTGTTTGGGTTCGCCTTCCGGCTTAAATAAATGTGCAGCATCACGTGTACCCGCGGGTGCACAAATTGTAACATACGTGTCTGCTTAAGTGGGCGTCACGTAACTGGTGTGTGTGTGAGAGAGATTTTGAGAGACAGAGTGTGTGTGTGCGACTCTACTCTTCGGACATGTACTCAACCTTTTGCATCGGGATATAAGTATAATGGTATTTACTTTAGCTAGTGATTTACGTGGCCATGTTAACGTGGTTGTGTCAAAAAAATGTCACTTCCTGCTCGTGATTTGCGTTATATAATTACAAGCAAGATTCTCGTGCATTGCACGAAACATCAATATGCATTTTTTTACAAAACACCTATTGTGATTGACCCATGCAGGAGTAATCCCATGTGTAAAAACTAATGATATCTCAAGAATTTTATCGGAAAACTGGTGTCTCGAGAATGTCATCAAAAAAATGAAAGATGAGAGATAAGGCGAGGAGGAGTGGAGCGTGGTGGTGACTGGTGGTCGGAATGGGTGGAGGCATGGGGATGGACGGCGTCGGCAGGCGGCAGCGGCCACCATGCATGCTAGATTGTTCCAGAGACTTATTCCTTTTTTAATTGCTGAGCAATGAGGTTGTGGGAGATAATTATGTGGAGAGAGGTGCGGGTATCTTTTGTAAAATTATCATAGTTTGCTTTCTATCCTCAGATATAGATCATACGGTCTGTATTACAAGATGGCAGGCACACCATCACCGCCAACTCGTTTTTTATAAGGGCACAGATGATAAGTTTGCTGACTACTAAAGTAAAGTGGAATTTGTCCATGTTATGCAAGTAAATAAAGGTGATTGTTTATCATACCGGTAAGGTTGGATGAAGGGTGGTAGGAACAAATGCTCCGCCTAGAGCATGTGTGTGTGAGATGGAGTCTTAGTGTGTGTGTGTGAGAGAGAGAGAGAGATGGAGTCTTAGTTTGTGTGTGTGTGAGAGAGAGAGAGAGATGGAGTCTTAGTGTGTGTGTGTGTGTGTTTGTGTGTGTGAGAGAGAGAGAGATGGAGTCTTAGTGTGTGTGTGGGGTGCGTGCGTGTGTGTGTGTGTGCGTGTGTGTGTGTATGTGTGTCGCGGGGTCCTCTGTGGCGGATGTAATTTAAGTGTGCATGGCTTCATCATAGAGAGGTGATGTGTATGGCAGAGGCCGCCAACGATGGGGGGCGAGAGAGAAAATGCACGTAGAGAGGGAAGAGAAGGTGTGTGCGCGTGAGAGGAGTCGACATCGAGAGAACATGTTTGTTCGAGAGACACCGAGGAAGACTACTATATATCGATGGTGCGTGTAGGCGGGAATTAAACAAAGGGATGGTCTTATTGGTTTCGGGGATATAGGGGAAGAGTGAGAGGCGGGGGGTAGCTAGAAGGAGATTGTTAAGTGTGAGTGTGTGTTTTACCCATCCAGGCGGAAGTTATGTGCACAAAAGAGGAGAACGATTCGATGTGGCGTTAGGATTGAGGGTAATTAACTATGTATGGATACATAGAGACCTTGAACGTGCATGTGTGAGAGGTATACATGTATACTTGGGATGTGTGTGTGTGTGCACGCGCGCATGATCGAGATAAAAGAAAGAAGACATAAGTCATAAGATCAACGACATGGGAGAGACGGATCGGTATGACAATATGCATGCATGTGAGAATGCAGGGAAGAAGGCCCGACAATTGAGCATGTGTTTTTGTCTCTAAGAGATAGTGGCGTGGGCTGGAGCATGCATCTATGGCGAGCAGAGGGAGTGAGGCACAACGATTGTGAAAAAAAGACCAACCTATAAATGCATATGTATGGAGAGACATATATAGTGTGGGTGATAGGAAGCAAGACTCTGTGCGAGAAAGAAATGTTGACAGAGAAACTACAGATAGATACAGAGATGGAGATGCTAGCTAGAGGGACATCCGCTAGTTTGGGTGTTGGAGATGACCATCGGGTGGTCTAAAGGGTGAAGTTATATATGTGTGTGAGAGGGCACTTGACTGCATGTAGAGAGAAACATATGTAGTGTGCGTGATAGGAATCAAGAGTGAGGGAGAGAAAGAAGGTTGATGGAGAAATAGATAAATAGAAAGATAAAGATGCTAGCTAGTGTGTGTTAGAGATAGGAGTCGAGTGGATCAGAAGGCTGGGTTATGTGTGTGGGTGTGAGAGAGATAGAGAGAGGGTGCATGTGAGTCACATACAAACAGATATCAGAGAGAAATGAGATCCAGAGAGACGGAGTTTTGTGTCTGCGAGAGAGAAAGATATTTCACAACGAGAGTGATAGCTAGAGAGACATACGAGGGAATGCAAGATATCTCTAGGGAGAGAGGGTGTGTGTGAGTGACATACAAGAGAACAATGGAGAAATATGAGACTCTGGGAGACAGAGTTTGTGTTTGTGTGTGAGAAAGATATATTGAAGAGGAAGAGTCATAGGTTCTCATATCTAAGGAGTGGAAGACATCTCTGTATGAGGGGTGTGCGAGTGGCACACATGGGAATAGTAGAGAGAAATGGGACCCCGGGAGACAAAGTTCTGTGTTTGTGTGAGAGAAAGAGATTCCACATGGAGAATCATAGTTAGAGAGACATAGCAGGGAGCGAGATATACTTAGAGAGAGATAGAGTGATGAAGGTCGAGGGAGAGAGTACCGTCAGTGTGTTACGAAGATAAAAGATCATTGTCGACATACAGGTAGCACGAGAGATACCTGAGAGACGACGAACGCGTATAGGTCCAGAGAGATAGTCCTATATAAGCATGAGTGATAGCTATATGAGACGAATATCTGGATTAAAGGGGATTCAAATATTTAAACTAGAGATCACGACATCGACAATATCATAACGCAAATTGGTGTATCAAACATGCATATTCATTTGAATTTGGGCACACGTGTAATGTTATATAGTTTATCAATATTGGTGATCCATAGATTCTTCAATTACAAACAATGCATGGTTTATATGCAATTAATGTCTAAACGGGATTACACTATATGTTGCGTGTGTGAAACATATTATACATGTTTGAGAAGTAAAAAAACCCGCATGAAACACACATTAATTGGAGACGGTTAGCGAGGAATGCATACATTGGATTTCAACATAAAGTGGTTTCAAATATTTGAAAATCCAAATTGATGGATACAACCTTATGAATCTGAGATCATGCCATTTGCAAACCATATTTATGTATAAATGGTGTTGTGCTTTTGAAAGTATATATAAAAAAATGATGTATATAGAATGTAATTCCAATTGAAAATGGATCCCGCTAGAAAAAAATAGAATACAAACGGGATTCGAATTGAGTTGGCATGGTAAACGTGCACTCTGCAAAATTTGAACGAAGCGGGGAAAGTTGCAGTAACCGCCCGAAACCAAAATCTGCGAGATGGAAATCACTACTGCCTATCCCTGCCACGCAAAGCCTATCTGCTGGATTTCTATAGGTTTCGACAGGGGTAGGTTTGTAATTTCACCCAAACGTGAAGTAACCGCCTCTCACCTAGATTCATACACGGTGGGTGCCAAAACACAATGTGTCCTCGGCCGAAATCGACTCCCTCCCCGATTCATATTCATACACGGTGGGCGCCAAAAACAAACTCTCGTCGGCAAATATTCGGTGTATGCAAAATTACCGTCCTATCCCAACCGACTAATGTTGCTGTGATGTAGTAGAAATTTGAAACGGGGGATAAGTTTGTAAATTTCCTCGCATTTGAGACAAGCGTGCCCTAAATACATGGTTCCCCCCTTCCTCTCTACCTCCCTTTTCCCCATTCGTACTCCGTGGGCGCCAAAACACCCTCTCCACCCCCCCCTCATCCGTCTGTCGCCGTCCGCCACCCCATGCACCGCCGTCCTCCTCCACCATGCTGGAGCCGATACCCCGACGCCGCCTTCCATTACAAGAGATCGACCTCTCTCATCCACGGCTTCGGACCGGGATCCTTGCATCCCGTCCTCTCGCTTCATCCCCGTCGCCGTCCACCTTGCCGGCGCCGCTCCTACGACCGTCTCGTCCACCGCGCCCCGCCGCCACCGTCTACCCTCCTAGATCTGCTTCCACGCCGCCAACAGCCATCGCTACCGCAGCACCGTCAAATTCTCAGCAGATGCGTACACAACACCGCACCAGAGGCGGTACTCTTTCGTATCTGCTCAACTTATTTATCGCAGCAAGAAAATAGATCGCCACTGCTTTACTCTGATTTCTTGTCTTGGTTGCGAAGTTGCCTTTGTCCGGTTTGCACCTTTAGATCCACCATGGCATGCTCAACACTATACTCCCAGTGCTTATGGTTTTCCCCTTTTATATTCCACACTAGTTAGATCACAGTAGACTAAATTTCAAAATTGGGTCAGTCGATTTTTTAGAGCTCGCCGGAGTTCGTTGGTGCGATCGAAGGGGCTCGGGTGGTTGTGGGGCCTCGCCGAACGAAGAAAACTCGACGCGGGTGGGGGTTGGGGCGGGGGTGGGGTGGGGGTGGCGGAGGAACACAGGCGGTGGGGGCCGGTGGTCCGGCCGGCGGCACGTGCGGTGTTCTGTATGGGAAGAATCAGAGATGAGGAAGAAGAAGGGTTAGGAGACGTAGGATCTTCATCCAACCGCCTGAAATGGTCGAGAGACAGCTGGGAGTTGCATTCTTAATGCGCTCTGGTTCATCATGTGTGAGCACTGCGCAACCAACATTTTATTATCCAAAATCTGCTTGCTCTTCTTTACCATGTTCCTCTTCCGTTCTTCTTTAATATGTACTCTCTCCATTCCTAAATACAAGTCTTTGTATAGATTCCACCATGGACTACATATGGAGCAAAATGAGTGAATCTACACTCTAAAATGTATCTGGATACATCTGTATGTGATCCATAGTGGAAATCTCTACCAAGACTTATATTTTGGAACGGAGTGAGTATGATAGTAGTACAGTATGTTCCTTGTACTGAAGATGAGCAGGGACATTTGTAGTGTAGAGGTCTATACGGTCGGTTGTGATGGACACTTTGAGCCTCTTTGATTCATAGGATCTTGTAAACATAGGAATAGGATTCGTAGTGGCCAGCCCACTTGAATCCTATAAGAATAGCAAGGAAATGCGGGGAGCTGTGTCGCCTTTGAGAGTTACACTGATATTAACAGTACCGCACCTTCACTTGAAGAGAGCTGGTATCTGAAGCCTTTCTAGCTGTACCGGCAATACTAGCACATATATTCCAGCAAGTTCCACTTTGCTGATTTTACTCTGATGCTTAAGGTTTTCCCGTTATATCTACACTATGATCTGTGTAGCTGCTTTGTGTCGCACTAGCAGCAGTCCACTCTTGAAGCTA
This sequence comes from Triticum urartu, assembly GCF_003073215.2. Classification (NCBI taxonomy): domain Eukaryota; kingdom Viridiplantae; phylum Streptophyta; class Magnoliopsida; order Poales; family Poaceae; genus Triticum; species Triticum urartu. Next base: position 554,148,897 of record NC_053028.1, on the reverse strand, counting down.
AACACTGCAATGACTTACAAAATTGGCACCAAGGCATTGAGTGCCATTCTGGATGCAATGAAACTCATACGCTCCCCACCTGTTGATTCTTGTTCAGAATATGATCCTAATGACTATTCTAACCTCGAGGAGTCAAAGGCATATGGCCTGTCCTGTTCACCCATCAAGGTGCCTGTTCTAATTTGGCAATGTTTTATTGATTGCGGGTATCTTGCATATGTTGTCTTGCATTTCTTCTACTTTGTTGCACCGCCATCTGCTTAGTTTACTCATCATATATGTCGAGATGCGATGCCCATCCATTAACAATACATATTTCATCTGTCATCATACCATGTTTTTCCACTCAAATGTTGTTCTTGTGCATCAGACATCAAAAAGGAAGAGGGTGATTGCCGAACCTGAAGGAGCAGCAGCAAAGTCCTTGAAAAATGTGGTGGTGCCGGAGAAATCAGACAGCACCCCACTTATATTTGTTGTACAACCAGTGACACAAAACATAGGACCGACTCCAGCAGACTGTACCCATACTTCACTGGCCACACCACTTGCCCCACCACACAGGACCTGCACTCCAGCAAAAGGTATACCGATTTCATTTGCCATAGCACCAGCTGTACCACAGAAAAATCCCACTCCAGCAAAAAGTACAGCAAGTCCACCGGCCGAAGACCTATCCCAACTGCAGAGACGGCCAATTCCTGCAGATTGGAACCCCATTCCATTTATTCCCAGTTTAAAAGAAAATGCTTTCAATGTTGTTAGGGACTACGTGCATATATTCCCATCATGGGAAGATTATTGTGAAGACAAACATCATTTTCACATCTTCCTGTCCAACTTACATGTAAGTGCTATTATTCATGGTTATTATTTTCCTGTTTTCTGTTGATTGAACACATCAATGATTTACATTACATTGTTGTAACTAGGTGAGGGTCAATCTGGATAGTCATGACGAGCAAAGCTTGCTTGTGCTTTTCAAGGAAGCATTGCAGCAGTATCGGTGTTACCTGAGGAAATCACACTTTGATGGAAAGTCTATAAACGAATTTCCGGTGAAGTCTCTTGTGCTAACTTTAGAAGACATTGAATGAAAAAACCTTGTTATGCACTGGTCTCGTTCCCAGGATGAGGTACTGTCTATGAAATCACATGACAATTTGAACTTCTACTTTTCCGCATGTGCCTTACAGATATTTTTTGTAGGAAATCTGCTCGAAGAAGAATTCTGGTTTGACAAGAATGACAGGATATCGCAAATATGCTGCCCGCTGCTTTGCTCTTGTTAGTACCTGTTGTCATGTATCACTATACTTGCATGCATACCTGGTTCATTATGTGACAACAGTATGCATGATAGCTTGCTTAT